>NW_015090868.1:4363812-4410125 GCF_001431845.1 Calidris pugnax | reverse complement strand
CGCCCCCCCCCCGCCGAGCCGCTGCCTGAGGCGGGCGAAACGCTGCCGAGGCCTGGGCCGGTGGGCAGGCGGCGGAAAGCCCGCTCCTTCACGGCGCCAAAACCCCCGGGCAGCGCAGGGGGAGGGATGGCGGTAGGCGGGCTCCGCTCGAAGCGCCTCAGGCGAAACGGCGGCCGTTGCCACAGCCCCGCCGGCGTCTCCTTGGAGAGCGGGTTCACTGAATGCCTCCGGGGAGCCGGGCCGATACCCGCCCGACCGGCTGACACGGCTCGGCCGGGCTGGGCCTGCCGCTCCCGGCTCCCCTCTCCTCGCCGGCCGGGCGCCCACCCACACAGGCCCGCAGCGGCGCCACGGCCAGGCCCCACCGGCGGCGGCCCCCGCCGCTCCCTCCCCGCCAGTGCAGGAGGTGGGGGCGCCTCACCCCGCGACGGAGGGGAGGTCACCCCAGGCCTGGTTGCTCCTCCACCGCCGCTCGCTACCTCGCCGCCCGGCCGAGGATTACGCCTTCCGGCGGCGGCCTGGCTTCGCTGAAGGCCGCCAAAGGGCGATGGCAGAGCTTGCGGGGGTCAGGACTCACAGCCCTGCCTCAACGGCCGCCGCCATCTTGGCCGCCGCTCCGCTGAGGGGTGCAGGAGGCGGCCCCCAGCGGACGGATACACACCGTTACCTAGTAACCTCCGGCCGCACCATGCCCTTCCGCGCTGCGCATGCACCGCCCGCCACGGCCCTTCCCGCGCTTGCCTGCGCCGCCTCGGCTGGCGGAGGAGCGGTGGAAACTCCAAATCCCAGCGTGCACTGCGCCAGAAGCTAGCCCACTCTCACCCGCCCGGGGCGCAAGTCCTTCTGGGAAAGGTAGTTTTCCAGGCAAGGCACCGCCCAGCGCCCTGACAGGGTTCGCGGGCGTCCCCCGGCTGGCTGAGGCGGGTTGAGGCGGGTTGCGAGGTGTCGGGCTCGTTTTGCTGGTAAAATGAAATACGAAAACGATTATGAACTCTATAAATGACATTACCTGACTGGAAGACTAGTAAAATCATAGAATGGCTAGAGGTAGAAGGGACCTTAAAGATCATCGAGTTCCAACCCCCTGCCATGGGCAGGGACACCTCCCACCAGACCAGGTTGCTCAAAGCCCCATCCAGCCTGGCCTTGGACACCTCCAAGGATGGGGCAGCCACAGCTTCTCTGGGCAACCTGGGCCAGCGTCTTACTACCCTCACAGTCAAGAATTTCTTCCCTTATATCTAATATAAATCTCCCCTCTCTCAGTTTAAAACTCCCTCAGCCTGTCCTCGCAGCAGAGGGGCTCTGGCCCTCACAGCATCTTCACGGCCTCCTCTGGACCTGCTCCAAGAGGTCCATGTCCTTCTTGTGCTGAGGACTCCAGAGCTGGACAGTTGGAGTTTACACGTCTGGGCTCTTCATACTTTCACTTGGGGAAACAAAACCCCCATAGAAAAAGGAAAAAAAAAGAAGGGTTTGACGTTTAAAAAAAGAGTTGTGGGTAATAGTCATGCTGTGCTTTACTGTGTACTCCAATCGCCTGGTTGTTCCAGGCAGATAAACTTGTATTTAGCCAAAGCTGTTAGTCCTCAGGGGGTTGGACTTGCATAGTATACTCAGGATTTTCAATGTCTCTTTCATTAAAGCTGACAGCATTTATATTTCTTGCATTTGCGGGGATTGTCCCTTGTTGTCAGGATGAGAAAACCAAGTTATGATTTTCAGCCTTTCCATTGCAGTGAGTTTCTAAAGCAGAAGCATTAAATATTTACATAGGCCTCACAATTCATCCTGGGCAAGAAACTTTATACTGGTACTACGTGGAAATGTAGGTAGATCCCCGGCCATGTCTCCCATATTAGTACTTTTACCAATGTATTTTGCTCCACCAAAAAATAAATAGCACACAAATCCTTTTCAATGACACACAAATCTATCTGTAATTTAGAAAAGGAACTAAATGATAGGAAAACCTGTGAAATAAAAATGTTTCAATAAAAATATTGTTTTCTCCAGCAGATGCCCCCACGTCAAAGGAATACTTCTGGACAATATGTAGCATGTGAAAGAGGTGAGCATAAGGCTGCCTTTACAGCAGCATTTTTCTCCCATTTCTACCACAGGCTACATGACTGTATATCTGTAAGTGAAATCACTTTAAGAAGGATCTGCAACAACTTGATGGAAGCCAATTAATATATATTATAACGAATATATACTGTTCCTCTGTATTGCAATTCTGCAGCTAATAAAGAAGTTCATTTATCAGCTTTTTTTTTATTACTCTTAAGCAATGTCCTTTTATCCTGGCCTCGGGTATCATGTCTGGATATTCAGCACAATATTGGCAGTGTTTGCTGTTGGCAGGACACTTTATTGTCACAGTGGCATAGCTCCCACTGCCCGGCAGGTGGAGGCAGAATTTAAGAGAAAATGGTGCCTTAATACAATGACTATCATTATTTTTGCTGCTGTAGTTTATTGTTAAAATACAGCTCCCTTGTTCCTATTGTTTCCTGCAGGAAAAAAAAAAAATCTTACATAAACATATAATACACTATTAAGGAAAACCAATAAATTAAATAGATTTTAGTATGTTTTAGTAGCTATGTCTTTAACGTAGTCCCCTGTAAGTCATAACTGCATAGTTTCCTTACCACAGGATGACATATATTTGTAGTCTCTCATAGGAGCATCGTTGCACTGATTTGTGCTTGACATTCGCAGAATGGTTTTTCTCCTCTTATTTGTTGTCCCTCTCCTGGAACTGGCTGCAAGCCTATTCTTTACGAGAAAAAAAAAAACGAAATCAAAACAGTGCTCAAAAGAAATAAAACAGTACCAGCTCCTCAGAGCCATTTTTCACTGGGGACAGGGACCCAAAAAAAAAAAAAAAAAGATACAGTAAGCATTAAGGAATCATGGATTGCACTGCAAGAAGCATTCTTTCCAGTAGGTGGTTCTCCACTACTGTTATAAAATAACATCTCAGGATTTGGGAATGGCTGTGAGCCAAAACTAATATGGCTTAAAGAGTGTCTTATTAATTAAAAAAAAAATAAAAACCTTTTGGGGGAAGTCCTATATCAACGCTAATGAGCCTCTAGATTGACAGTAACTAATTCCTCCTACAAAGATCTCTGTTGTAAGTGCTTCCATCAGCAGACATGCTAATGAACGCACCCTCACAGAAACTGAATGGATTATCTTTGAGATAGCCCAATTTAATTAAGATTGAAAGTTATGTCAGAGACATGTGATGATTTTTTCTTTGCACATCTGCTGGCTGTATCTTTTTAATTTTACTTTATTATTCCAAAGTGAAAGGAAAGAAAGCAAATAAAATACAGGCATGTAAGGGCTAGAGACAATAAGAAGTGAAGGAATAAAGTTTTACTGAGACAGAGGGGATGTGAGGAGTAGTTGGGGAGAGAGATTTTTGAAGGCTCTCAAACAAAGGCAGTAATTAATAGGGCATTCCGGTCAAATAGTAACTGTCTGCTTTTTTGCTGATTTTGTGACAAAGAGGTTTTTGCTGCAAAAATGATTGGTCTACCATAATTTGGCTACACAGTTGCTATCAAAGACCCCAAAGCCAAGTGTTAGGCTGATCGAGGAATAGCCAGTACACTACCAGTGAAGAAGAAAACAATTCTTGATGATCCACTCAAGCATAACAGCCATCAGAAGCAATAAAGGAAAGAAGAGGAATTGGGAGATAGGTCAGACCTGTTCAAAGCTAACCTGGTCTGAGCCTGGAAAAGAGCCTGAATCTCATCTGACAGGATCCCTGTTGTAAACCTTTCCCCCAGGTTTCCCACAGGTGGGGAAATTAATCCTCTTGGTACAGCTATTACCTCACCGGTCTGTAATATTTGCTGTTATATGCACTCGAGGTAGTACATTCTACTAAAATATTAGTGACTGGTATCAGACCTAGCACTCTGAAGTGATGGAATGGGGCCACGAGACATAATCAGTCTTGTTTTATTGTTCATGCTTGTTTCAGATAACCAAAACACACCAGGAGCACCACTGCTGCCCTGCCTAGAAGCCCTAGGACCACATTTTTCTCATTGTCCCTTTTGAAGTCAGGCTCCGTTAAAACCTATTTTGAAAAACATTTACAAGGAGTTGTCTATAGCATAGAAATTAGCATGGTCATAAGTAATATTTCACTCTTAAGAAATTAAGATCCAGTTTCACAACAAACCTACAAATACAGTGCTTAATCTGGGTGTCTCTCTTTGTTTGTTGTTTAGTTCAGCGTTACATTTGACACATCATACTCTTAGTTACGCAGTCTCATCTATTTAGTTTTTTTCTATTTCCAGTCCAATAACATCTTCAGTTTATTCCTTGGCTAACACAAGCAATCCAAGAAGGAACAAAACACTTCAGTTGTTCTGAAATGACAGATTTGAGTGAAAAAGGCTTATATGCAGATTCCTCAGGAAAGAGGGTAGGAACAACCTTTAATTCATAGTATCTTGGATGGTCATTCTATATCTTCAGTTGTTCTGAAATGACAGATTTGAGTTAAACAGGAACAACCTTTAATTCATAATATCTTGGATGGTCATTCTATACATGATGCTGTCTATCCACTTCCACATTATTTAGATTTATGAAGTCACAATCTAAGTATGTGCTACACTGCAACAAACAAACAAAAATTTAAAAGGTCCATATCCTTCTTGTGCTGACTCCAGAGCTGGATGCAATACTCCAGGTGGGGTCTAACAAGAGCAGAGTAGAGGGGCAGAATCACCTCCGTCAACCTACTGGCCACACTGCTTTTGATGCAGCCCAGGATATGTTGGCTTTCTGGGCTGCGAGCACACATTGTTGGGTCATATTCAGTTTTTCGGCTTTCTGGGCTGCAAGCGCACATTGTTGGGTCATATTCAGTTTTTAATCCACTAAGTCCTTCTTGGCAGGGCTGCTCTCACCCCACTCATCCCCCAGTCTGTATCCATGTTTGGGTTTGCCCAAAGCTGTTAAACTTCTGTCAGAGAAAATACCTGAGGAGGTACTCAGCTAAAAGTGCTAATACAATGGGAATAGAGACCACTGATTTCTTCCGCTGTTTCTTTTACACATCCACAAAAGATGTAAGATGGATTTAACATAACCGACTGTCCTTACCTTGCTTATAGGAAGGAATGAACATGTTGATTTAGTATAGAAGTAAGGAATAGCATTTTATCCTTTAGACGTACTTTTGTCAAAAAACTGACAAGTCCTTCTTGGCAGGGCTGCTCTCACCCCACTCATCCCCCAGTCTGTATCCATGTTTGGGTTTGCCCAAAGCTGTTAAACTTCTGTCAGAGAAAATACCTGAGGAGGTACTCAGCTAAAAGTGCTAATACAATGGGAATAGAGACCACTGATTTCTTCCGCTGTTTCTTTTACACATCCACAAAAGATGTAAGATGGATTTAACATAACCGACTGTCCTTACCTTGCTTATAGGAAGGAATGAACATGTTGATTTAGTGTAGAAGTGAGGAATAGCATTTTATCCTTTAGTCAAAAAACTGATAAAAGAGTAATTAATGATCCTTGCCATATTTTACTTCAGTTCTCTGTAAAGTCTCCCAAGAGCAGCACATCTGAGTAAGATTTGTCTGAACAGCCAGGTTCTTCACTGGCTGCATTAAGGTCTGTGACATTTGACAGTCTTCAGTATTAGATGTATTCAACAAGTTGAAGAGATGCCTTTCTTTCTTCCTTTTGTGCTTGTATGACTTCCATTCGTATACTCTTTGGGAGTCTTCTAATTAGTACGTTCATTCTTGCAAAATCATTCTGATGATGGGTAGCCTATAGACTTGTTGAATAACACAAATCTCTTACCTGATGCTATATATAATTCTTGTTTAACTGAACCACAGTCATGCATTTTAGTCATCTAGCCTTTGTTTAAAGACTTCAAGGGATGGAGAACCTACTTTTAACCCTCAATAAATTGTTTAAATGGCTAATAAACCCAAGTTTAAAATGCCATGCCTTTTTTCCACTTTCTAAATTCAGAGCCCACCCACTGAGTAAGAATCACTTAAGAGTTGAGTCACGCTGTGAACAGGTATCTCCCTCCTTGCAAAAATCATTAGTAAGATTCCCAGTAAAACCAACATGCTGAGTGATTCTGAATTTTTGAATGATTCTTAGTGTAGGCTACTCATGACAAACATATTGCAATTTTTAAATATTAGAAATATGAAGATATACAAAGTTAATTAGTTGATGTAATGTAATTAGTAAAGAGAAATACTGCTAGGTAAACAGATTCCAAATGCTACACCAGAAATTAATTGTTCAGAGGAAATGTGCAACAAGTATTAGTCTTCAAAAGGAAGTTGATGGTGTGAATATTTATACTGTGGCACGTAAAACTCCTTTTACTGCTTTTGTTCAGTATTTCCTTAAGACTTCACTTTTTTCAGAAGCATTCCTTCAAGCATACATACATACATTGAACATTTTGGGAAGAGCCAACATAGAAAGAGGGCAAACAGTCAAACCAAAATGCATTTTTAAACATTCTTTGATATATTCATCTGGCTCAAAAAAACTTATATAGAAAGTGTTTTTGTCTAACCAAGTCACTGAGATCATGTGCTTCTGAGTGCCTTCCAATTTAGCTAGAAAATACTGGCTTATATCAAGCAAGATTCTTCGTCCTTTTTTTCTTGTTCCCTTTAGTGTTTGTTACTTTGTTGTTGTTTTGGTTGTGGTTTTTTTTTTAGCAGATGTCTTTTTAGTTCATCTCATCTAACATGTAACTTCTAGTCTAAGCAATTATTTTTTATTTCTAAATCAGTGGAGTCAGTCATGCTCTCCCTATACCTCTGAAGCCTAAGAGATTTAGGCTCTGATTCAGGAAATCTCTGGAGTATATAGTGGAATATGATGCTGAGAGCAATTTCCTGGATCAGAGCAGTGAAAGGGACTGGATGATCCTTTGTTATTTTTGGTCTATTTTTATTTCAGAACTGTTGTGTTAGGCACACAACTACCGCCTTCTCCTTCTTATGTTGCAATTTAGTCTTGATAACTACAACTTCTCAGTAACATTCCTGCCCAGTGACTCATAGCAGATGTAAGCCTCAACTCTACAGAATTTAATAGCAAAAACAATCGCAGCCTGGGAAGGGCTCTGGAATTCTTTGCATCAGCTTAAGAAGATTTAACAACTTTGAGTTCTGTCCAGAGGGTAAAGGTAAACATTTTAGGTACCTGTGAGGGAAGAAGGAAGAATCTGGGGCAATTGCTATAGTTATGGTTTGAAAGGAATATGTTTTTGAAGGCCGTATAATTGGTGCAATATTGCTAATGATGTATGAATGTTTTAGCAGGATATAGCTATTTTGCTACAATATCTAGTTAGTTAATAAACCTCATATTCAAATCTGTAGTTTCTAAACTTATGAAAATGTATGGCTGTATGAACAAGGCTGCTCTTAAAGGCTAAAAGTGGATCAAATAATGAATTACTGTCCATTTTTCATATGAGGAAAAAGGGGCAATTTTTGTAACAGTACCTAATGAAGCAAAATTTGTGCACGAGTTTAATCATTAACATCAGTTTGAATTTTAAGAAAGCAAATAATAATGTTTCAAGTCATTATCTGTCCTTTTGGCAGATTCTCTCTTATTTTTATTGTATTTATTAGCAATGCAACTCTTATTGGCACTGTACAAACAGGCATCTGAGTTCCATCTAGCTTGCCATCTCCAGAATTCAAAAACAAGAAAACAGGCTGACAATTCAAAATGTTCATAGCACAGAGTTTCTCTAATGTCGTTAAATAGGTTTAGGAACTTGTTATTGACATACTTGGAAAGACAGTAAATTTAGGGGAAATTTGAACATAGGATTGATTGTCTGAGTAACCTGTAAAGAAGGCCCAGGCAGAGAGAAGGAAAAAGGTACCTTTCTAGAATGTTTATTCCATAGCTTTGGAGAAGTCTTTCTGCACAGCTGTGGAAATGCACATTCCAGGTGTAATCTTTGAATAGTTATTGGGTAACCTCATATGGATATAGTTCAAGGTTTCACAAGAGTTGCCCTTAAACTTCAATTTTATTAAAGCAGAAGGTGATTCATTTTTTTCAGCAAACTGTTAAGGGCTTGTGTTTTCAACTTGAAAATGTTACACTAACTTCTTCTCACTCTCTCATGACGTGATAATTAATCTACATGTCTATTGTATGAGATTAAGATTTTCCTGGAAAGGGATCACCCCACACAAATTTGTAGGGGTTTTTTGTTTCTGTTGAACCAACACCAGTGTTATAACAAAAGCCTTGGATGTCTCTCAGCACTTACCACCTCTTTGGATTCACTAGCATCAACACAAAAATATTTGCTAAATTATGGAATTGTTTTCATCTGTGACGTGGATTAAGATCTGTAATTTTTTTTGCAGTGTTTTTGGAGTGGATGTTTTTATTTCATTGTGTGTGAATGTTTATCAGTGGTTGTATTCTCTCCCTACATTTTTTATTATTTTACCCTCCATGTCCATTTCTGGATAATGCATTTTAAATAATTGTATTACAACCAGGGTAAATATTTAAATATTTAAATGAGTTTAAGAAACTGACTTCAAAGCAGCCTTCCTAGAGAAAGGTTTTAAGCTTCCCTTAAACAGAACTCTAGCTTTATACATTTCCAAAGAGCATGGATGTACACTTCCAGAGAACTCTTACTAATACAGTCTTTCTGAAACTTTTCGTAGAGATGTGAAAAACTGTTAGCCATGTTAATTCCAAGACTGAAGCTAATGATTCAGTTAGTGTATGCAAATCACTTTGAACACATATGGAGCTTGACCCTATTAACCCTTTTCCTGTCACTGTAGGGCTGGCAGTGGATCTCCTGTGAGAGCGACAGCAGCAGAGAAATACCATTGGGTCAGACATTTCCTCTCAGAGCTTGAGTTTTCCCATCTCTTTCTAGTCTTCTTGACCTTTCTCCTTTTCTGGGAGGACAACAGCCCAAAGATTTTGTTCCCCACAACCCTTGTGCCTATTTCAGGTCCACTCTGTGGGATTATTTTCCTGTGTCCTCTTCTGTTTCAGTGTCTTCCCTGTTTCTGACTGACAGGTTTACCAAATGGAGCTCTCAGTTGCTCCCTCTTTATACACCTCGTAATTCTCTTACCTTCATGCTGAGCTCACATTGTGAATGACTACAGGATCAACAATCCATCTTGGGCTTACTGTCTAACTTCCTATCTCAAAAATGAAACTCCAGGATTAAAATATCTTGAGCAATGTATTTAAATCATCACATATAGAAGTTTATCTATGAGACTATTCCTATAAATAAGTATGTCTTTTGAGCATATCTTGGTTCGGTGCTAAGGCTGATAGATGCAAAGTTGTCTTCCAAGTGCAGCCCTTATGAAGTTCCCCATATCAGGAACATGCTTTAGAAAGAGGCATCCTTTAAATAGAAAGGTGACTTCATCTGGAGCTGACAAACCAAACCAACTGCACACCCTCTACACTCCTCAGCTCTTCGTTCCTTTTGTGCAGCTTGCTTGTAGCAGCTCACACGTGCTGTGAGGGACATGATCTGCTCTGATTCTGCCTCTTAGTCTTCTATTTTTTATTTTTTTTTACTAATATAAGTTTCTGTGAGCAGTATGTAAGTTTAACTTGATAGTTTATAAGTTTTTTTTTAAAAATAAGAATACTGTAGTTGTAAAGCAGTGTAGCCCTTTTAAGATTGATTGCAGTATTCAGGCATTCAGTCAGTGAAATCATGATAGAACAGTTTGAAAATTAACATGAGGGAGAACAGTGTGCTTTTATAATGAAAATAACAGAGAATGAAGCATAACAGTTAAATATGGCCTTCCAGTGAAAAAAAAATATAGTTCCTTCTCTCCTAGAAAAAATATTTAAGATATGCATGGAGTCAGGACAGCAATTATCAGAGATCGATCATTTGCAGGTTGTCCAGATAACTGATTTACTCTTTGGCCACTCCTCTCACAGATGGTGTCATTGCAACAGATGGCAACAGCTGCTTTCAAAACAGTACAGGCTGCAATAGTCATAATTACTACTGTCGTAAGATGAAAGTGTTTATTTTATCACAGCAGAAATCTCTGAAGTCTAAATTAACAGAATTCAATGCCAGGCGATTCTTGCAGATTCTCCCTCCCCTGCCTCCCTTTTTTAAGCCCAAAATTCATAGAATTCACCGCTTTAAACAGCAGCAGAACTTGCTACATTGAATTATGGTCAAGCTTCTAATTCAAATTATGTAACTTTTATTTGATTAGCATGAAAAACAATTTACAACTTAAAATTCAGAAATTTTATGGCATAGAAATAACTTAGCCTAAGTTTTTCACACTCAAGAAATATTTTGTAGATGATTTTTAATGGATTTGTTTGGAGTCCTTAGAGATTGACATCAGCTTAGTATAACGCTTTACAGCTTAATGGTAGGTGCTGCATATGTCCAAAATGCTTAAAAAACCCTTCTGAGCTGTCTGTAACATGAGTTAATGGGTACAGAGCACCCTCAACACCTTGTGTCTGCATCAGTTCAGTGCAAGTAGAGGTATAATGAGCTTTACACAGATATACTAGGGCTTCACAACTCTATACACTCAAATATGATGCTTTCAAACCAGAAAAAAACATTGCTTACTAAAAAACTGATTTAAATAAAGCATCCTAAGTATGTTATAGGTGGGTGTTGAAAGCCTGAAGTTTGGCTGGGCTGTGATTTGTACTCATGCATGAGGTTTTCAGAGATTGGTGAAAATAAAGTTGGACTTGTCCACTTTTACAAAAACTTAAAAACATACTTCACGTAAGCACCTTGCTTATCTTTGAACAGTAAAAAGCACGCTCTGCCAAAATTCCACCGGTGTTTTATATTAATTCCTGTAGAAACATGAGAGGAAATTTCCATGAAGTTGGTGTTTCAATAAGCAGATGCTGACATTGAATCATTAATCTCTATTATAGGTCTTATGCTTTGTCTAACCACAAATGTTTTAACATGTAGTTAGCTGATTTAGTTTTAGAAGTAGAAAAAGCAGAGTGGACACATATTTCGGTTTGAACAGGCATTAGAATATGGAAAATAAAAACATTTTCAGTTTAAAAAAACAAAAAAAGAAGCATTCCTTAGTTGATTGCTTGCAGCAGTTTAACTGAGCGATTTAGAATTGGTTCATGTATAATCTATCTAAATATTTTAGTAATTGGAGGCCTTGATTTCTCATCTCTGAGCTGAAAAGCACACATCTACCTTACAGAAAATGGTGAAGTTATATCAGGTAATGTTTGCAAGGCAGTGAGATACAGTGGTGATTCTTTTGGCATATAAAATATTTTTCATATGAAACAATGGGATTTAAAAAGTTGTGGGTCATGCAGTACAAAATATGCATAGCTATCAGTCGAAAGATACCATCCTTGACACTGTTCAAATAAAAACTGATAACTATTACGCATTTTTCCCAAAAATTATTCTATAACAGTAAAATTCTCTTTTCTGGCACACAGAAATTGCACAAATTTTTAGTTCAAGGTCAACTAGCCCAATTCGGATTTTAGTTACTTGACTACAACAGAGAGCTTTCTCCCAACTTTAAAGGACCAACAAGGAATATTGCCCTGCTTTTCAGAGCATTTTAAAATGCTATTTTGCTTTTGTCTTGTTTCACAGTGGAATGCGTGAGTTTGAATCTTGAATAGTTGTAATGTAATGAAGCCTAAATACACATTATATTTGCAATATGTAAGAAAATAATTCTAGCTAAATAGATTATTTTGATTTAATTTAATGTCAGGTGTAAATATTTAGTTTTAATGCTTAAGTTAACTAGTATTTCCTTTGTTCCTCTACTTCACAGCTTCCAAAGAATGAAGATTTTGATAATGATTGATTTTGTCCTTGCCACTAGCTTGATGGATGCCATTGGCAGCTCTGTAAGTTCCAGTAATTAAATTTGCCTATAGACTTTCTTCTAAATATTTCATTCCTTGTCCTCCAGAGCACTTGCAGTGTATCTCAGCTGCATGGGAAGGCAGAACCTTTGATGGAAAAGATTAGAATTCAGAACAAAACTGAAAGAGTGGGAAAATAACCTCAAACAATGTTCAGTGGGGAGAAGATTTAGGTAAAGAAAGAGGACACAAATGCACAAATATACAGTAGAAGACAATGACTGGCTAATAGCACTGAAGAAAGTAATCTAGTCAGTTTGTTACTGGATCCGACACAAAATAGGAGGTGATGATAGAACATCTTTGCTAAAAAAGGTATTGTATGATGCATTAACAGGCACATTGTACAGAAGGCACACAAGACAGTTATGCTCCCCTTCAGGGGTAATGCTAACTCAGAGTAACACCTTGAGTTTTGAGCAGCATACTTACAGAGAGGAAATCCTGGAACTCCTACAGCGGTGGCTTCAGCAGTAGTATTTCTGGTCATTGACACTTGGGATGAAGAATGTTTCTATCTTTTTTTTACCTTGCCCACTTGCCATACAAATTCTTCTCAAATAAGATCCACAGCTTCATATTCTTACTTGTTCCCATGTTGTTTTCTTATAATTCACACTCAGAAACAATGACCAAATCTCCTTCACTTCTTGCTCCCAAAACCTTCTGCCTCTCCAACAAAAACCCTAACACAATCGCACTTACTCCACTGCTTAAAATACATCTCACCTCACCGGTCCTGTACTGCCTGTCTTGGCTGTCCTTCCTAGTTTGATATTCAGGTCCTAACTAGCAGGGACCTGGGAGATTGAGTTGTTGATTCATAATTGCTTAGGTGGAAGTGGTTGATGAATTTACATCTAGGTGAGCATCATCGTTTGTGGCTTACATTGTCTTATGGAAGCCTTTTGTTCAGATGAGTAGCTCTATAGGTGCAGAATAGGAAGCACCTGACTCTGTAATCACTTCTGCTCTGTAGAGAGAAATAATTACTAATTCTTATAGAAGCCTAATTTAAAAAAAGGCATTAAAGTGAAATGCATTTGCTTTCTTTTGATTTTTCATTTGGAATACTATGGGCTTTAGCTGGCCCTGTAACTAAAAAGTGGGAACATTCTGAAAATTTCTAAAAATATAGGAAATTACATCGTAAGTGAAAACTGTGTATTTTTATAGTTTTCATAATGTATTCTGAGTCTAATTCATAGCGTCAGTTTTAACGGAAGCTCACGAGCTGCTAAATAATTCACAGAATAACGAAATAAAGCCAGTGAATGCACGTTAATTGCAGCAGCTGGTTAAATGTGGGACCACACGTCCAAGAGCAGAGCTGTCAGCAGTTGTTAAGTAATTGCTTCTCAACGTGTAGTACAAACAGTTGCTTCACTGAAACAAACACAACAGGTTATTTTCAGTCTGGTTTCAACCAGTGGGCACCACTGTCCACTGGAGACAGCACCACTCAAATTCATACTTTTTTCAGTCTTTCAGTATTTTGAGTATTTTCAATATTTTGAGTATTACTCAATTGTAATAGTTCAACTTTGGTTAAACCATAACAAAAGGAATAGCAATATGTTATAGCTGCTGACTCATACAACACTAAGTTACATTTTGCTTCTATATTACTCTAGAAGTGCACTGGTTTATCTCCAAGGATTTTAAAAGAGTAATCCCATAAAAAACGTGCAGCAGTACAGTAAGAGAACAGTCTGGTAACCTGCAGATCTAAAAGCCACATTGATCCACCCTGAAGTTACACAGCTAACTTATGATTGTCCCATGGGAAAAACAGGTGTGGAATTGCAGATACTAGAATTGTATTTTTGCTGTCCAGCAGCAAAGTGTAATGGGATTTGTCTGGAGTTGGCAGAAAGAGACGTCAATGAGAAGGCTGGAGTCAGGGAGAGAAAGCAAAGTATCAAAAACCAGTACTTTTCATATGAAGGTTGCTTTCAAAGCTCTTGTTTCTGCTCAGTCATTTCTTTCTTACAGTGTAGTTATTCAGTGTGGCTGGTGATTTCTTGGCTGACGCTTACTATTTACCAGCACTGTGAGCTTAAATCCTTTTCATAGGAAATTGCTACATGTAAAGCACTTCTGTTACTGCTCACCCCATAATGAGTGTCTTGTCTGCACAGCAGATGAGAATCAGCTCAGTGTTAGTTTTTCATTTTCATGAATTAGTTCCAAATTTTTAAGTCAACAAAAAGAAAAGATCACTTTAAAATGCAAAGTTAAGAATAACACTTAGAGACATAGCCTGTTGCAGACTTGTGATTATTTGATTTAAAGGAAAGGACCTTTTATGGTGGTGTAGGAAGTAGTGCCATACTGAACTTAGATACCAAGTTTTCTAAGGTACAGTAATATTTTTTGCAAAGTTCTGTGCTTTTGCTGTATAATTTAATCATGGCAGGAGAATGCCTTTTAGCAGTATGAATAGGTGGAGTGTCTGATGCATTTTCACTACACCTGGAAGAAATGCACTTGGCTGCCTGTAGCTGCCTCTCCTCAAATGTGCAGGGTTGTGCTCTCTCCAGAACTGAAAGTAGCTCTTTGTGGCCCAGACCTTGCCACATGTTAAAGACTCAGCCCACCTTCAGGTCTCCCCTATGAAATTCCAAGAGCCTGGTGATAGGGTCCACCATTTCCAGGATCTCCCAGGTCTTTTCTAAGGTATTTTACGATGTTCTCCAAAGTTGCCAGTACTGAAAGACTGATACAGGACAACCTTCTCAATAAATAAAGGCTGCAGTAGGACTGGTACGTGTGGCATGGTGGCTCCTTTATCACTCTTAATATGATTAGGATCAGTATTTGGTCTGACTGTTGACATGGCTTTTTTGACAGCTTTACTTCTACAGTTAGCATTTGCTTGTCAGGGTGAGCCTGGAAATATTTTTCATTATTTATTCACTCTTTCTCAACCCACCTATGCAGCTTTCTGGTTCTCCACAATTTTCTGTATGTACTCAGAACTAGTGTGAGACTTTGCAGAGACCTGCCAAGGGAGCCTCTTCTGAATTTCCCAATTTAACCCAGTTTTTGTGAAGGGTTTATATGAAGCTGCAGATACAAGTTGAGACAACCACCCTAGAAAGACTGCATAATAGCACATCCTTTCTTTGTAATACACAATATTTCACACATGAACCAGGGTTTATGCTCAAATAACATCCCTCTAAGCCACTGTAGCAAGTTCGCCTCTGTATGTGGATGTATTTTAAGTATTTTCTTCTCTCATTTCATGCTTGAAAAAAAGGAGGGTGTGCTAGGGATCTTGTATAGCTATCAACAACTGAAAAAAATTTCCAAGGGAGTATTTTCAAATAAGATAGGACTCTAGGGATATGAGGTCATTGGCTGCTTTGTTTACTCTTCTAAAAAAGCCTTTGGTAAACATGGCTCTTACTGTACGGCTCCTCCTTGTGGTCTAACATCTGCATGGCTTCTCAGGACCTGGCAGCCAGCAGGCAGCTGGGGGCTGCAGACACAGCGGCTGTCAGGGCAGCCCAAAGCCATAGAGGGTGACTGACCAACTGCCCGGCCCTGCCAACATGTATATTCCCCATTCTTTAATATATATAACCATATATATCAGATTGCAGTTGAGCATGAATTAATTCAGAAATACTTAAAGCAGAGGCCTGCCTTCAGGATTGTTCTGCAAAGTCTGATTATCCATTTTTTTCAGTGTTGAAATGTTTGTAAGTTTTGAAAGTGAATTGCATCCTTTCTGGTCAAAAAGCAAAGGGGCTTGCAACACTTTCCTATCAGAAATAACAGGTCGTAGTCATGACATGACTTATATGAATGTTCCTTGACAGTTGCAGAAGTTCCTCTGCTTTTTAACTAGTACCACAAATTAATTATGAAAAAAAATCTGTTAGAGTCATAACATGCGGATTCTAATTAATACTGTTAATTTAATTCAGCAAGTCTATTCTTGGAGTTGTGGTGAATGGTACTGCAAGGAAGTCAATCTAACCAGAACTGTGTTTGTGCTGCAATAGGAACTTACAGAATGGTATCAGCTTTTCAGATAGAAGGAAAAAAAAAAAATAATCACTGCAGCAAGAAAGTGGCAAGAAACATTTTGGTGGGAGTGTTCATGGAAAATAGGTGAAGCCTGAACCTGATCCAAAGTGAAGTATGTGGATGCCACTGGAGGTGCACATCAGTGTGCTACTTGGATCTCTCTGTAGTTCACTGTAAGAGGGCAATGTTCTAAGGTATCAGCTCTTCCATATGATATCAGCAACTGTTACAGGTCTACATCCTTAGCTTATGTAAATACTGTTGCCCTGTGAATAAGGCTGCCCCAATTTAGAACCACCGCGTATTCGATCTTGCATATCAGATTTCCAAAAGGTTGCCCTCTGGTTTTGCCTTTACAGTGCTAGTTGTCTTCTCGTGCAAGCACCATAGCTACTAAACTCGTGTTTGCTCGTATAAAATTGCAGACACGATATTACTGATGCAAAAACCTCATGTCACGTTGGTAAAATGTATCATAAAACCCCAAAGGCTTTTTTTCCCCATGTTGAAATCAAATTTCTTTAGTATCTATTTCAAACCGTCCAGGCTGTTTTAATTTAAGCTCGCTAGATTTGGTTCTGTTCACTTTGGCTATTTTACCATAGCCATTAATCTAAACCCAATTATTTATTGCTCTGCGTACATTCAGCATGTCAGAATTTGGAAAAGTTATTCCAGCTCTCTTGTCACATATCCCTATTTGCACCAGGGTGAAATGAGCCCTTGGTATCACCGGATCAGAATCACTGCATTTCTCACCCACTCTGCTTGGCAAAGTTAAGTGTCCAAGTCACCTCACAATATTGACTTGAAGTTTTTAGCTTTTCTTTTTCATGCATATGCGCAGCTTCTTAGGGACTGCTTATTTTAGCATGCCAAAAATGAGCTTGAAACTTTACAATATTTATCTTGGCAATGTTAAGAGTCTTATTATAAGAAGTGTGTAATCTAAAAGCATTTGATAAATGCACTATGTGTATCAGTGTGGACTGTGTTTCCTTAAAACTCTGGAATTTTAGAGCTTTCACAATGTTAATAGCAGACCTCACTGGATAATAAAGCTCTGTACATGGCAGGTGATATAGAATAAGCAATCTTTATGATAAGGCCTGTAGTATCCTGCTTTTCCCTGACGTCCTCTCTGCCTGTTTGCAGTGAGAGCTGGTGGTTATTGCCATTAAAGAGAAGGACTCCTTGAAACACATGTATATTCTGGAACACTCTGCAATTTACAAAATAATTTAACTAGAAGTAGCAAGAAGAAGTCAACATAGTGTCTGTAGGAAATTGTGACCAAAATGTTTTATTCAAGTTAAATTTTATTTATGGGTTGTTTGGTTGGTTTCTTGTGTCACATGTTAAATGCAACACAAAAATGTTGATTTTACCACAAGATATGTTTTCCTCTCTAGGATCTACAGAACTGTTTTCAAGAGCAGATACGACTTCAGGGCCAGGTGAGGCTTCTGGAACATCGTGTGAAACAGCAGCAGTTAAAAATTATACAGCTTTTAGAGAAGAAAGAGATTCAGTACAGTGACAGAGGAGATGAAAACAGTGTCATTGACTTGGGAGGAAAAAGACAGTATTCAGGTTAGAAATGAAGCTATTCTTTTGATTTCCTTTCATTGTAAAGACACCCAGAAGCTTTAGCACAATTGGGCCTATTGACTCATTGTTTTAAAAGCTCATAGAAAATTGTTTGTTTAAAACACAGTGTTCAGTTTTAACCTAGGCCTGCCTCTGCAGGCAAAAATTGTTAGTGTTACACAGTATAAATCAAATCAGGATTGAAAGGGTTTATTGATTTATTAATAGCACATAATTAAAAAAACAATAAATGAACAGTAAAATCAGAATAAATGTCAGCAATACAACAGATAAAAGACAATAATAGACATTTACAAAATGTTAATAAACAGCTACAGATTTCTAAACACGCTTCTTTGACTAATCTCAACAATTTCTAGCCCACAGGGTCAGTTCACATTGACAGGGCTCCAAGTATACACCAACTCTGTCCCAAGTCCCTGAGACATCCATATTTATACACATAAGCCTGGCATAATGACATCTGCATCTCACTTTAATAATATTCAGTTTGTTGCACCATTTTGACTGAGTTAAGTTCAGCTCAGGACATCACAGCCTCTGAAATACTGGTTTAAAGTTGTTTTTGTAATCTCACCAGCATTCTGGTGGGGATCCTGTCCCTCTGCAGTGGAAGAAGGCTGAGTGTGTTAGCCCGTAGCTGCTGGAGTGAGGCCCAAACTCTTAAAATAATAAAACACCATCCAAACTGAGAGTTGGATGGAAAATACAATTTAGGGGTCTGATTCTCGGATGATGCTTGTTTCCAGTTGTCCAGTGCTAGAGAGTCTAAACTTCCAAGATTTTTAATAGCTTTGTTTGAATATACCTGTAGTGTTTATGCTGCTGGAAGAAATCACAACATATAACAAGGCATCAAATACAATAAAGCACCATTGAAATTAAATTAAAAGCAGTTGTAAGCTTGACTTTAAATTTTATCTGTATGTTTATTTATGTATTCAGCATCCTGGAATACTTTTTTTTATTTTTTTGGCTGACTCATTTCTAACTGGAAAACATGATTAAAAACCACATTTTGCTGAAAGGTATTTGTCCTTCCTTAGCATATGCCTCAGTTTTTGATCTTAAAATGGGATTCTAAATAATGGATATAGGTTGTTCCAGTTTCTGGTGATTATTTTTTCGCTTTACTTATAGCTTAGCTTTTCCCTGTTGGTAATGCATTATTTCATTCGAGCTGCTGTAGCATTTTAGTGTGAACAGAGCTGGATAATTTGGGGTTAGATAGTGAGGGAGAATTCCACACTATATACACCTGCTAAAAATTAAAATATGATGAAGTGCTTTGCTAACCTACCAACAAAACGATGGACAAGAAAAGCTATTTTCTATAAGCAAATCAAACGTTCTCTAGAAAGACAACTTAGCTGTTATTTAAATCATGTGTTTTATTAGAGTTTATTCAAATCCTGGCATAGCTATTTTTTCTCAGTATAAAGTGTTTATTTTCTGTGTCTAATCTTCACTGACACTTTCACTGAGAAGAAATATAATAGTTCAGAAAGTTCCGAGCTGGCCTGGAAGTTCAGCCAACACGTTCATAAATTTTTCAGGGAAAATCTTGCAGTTAATCAGCCCTACCTTCGCCAGGAAAAACAGAAATGTTGAAAATTATACGTCTTTCCTGCATGGCTGCTTGATGGTAGATTACATCTAAACAAAGAACTCCTTTCATTTCTTAACTCCTAGAGGAAAAAAGATAAGATTATACAATTACATTGCTGTTATACTTTCACGAGCTCTGAGTTTTGTCATTGCTGCAAACGCTGATTAGTCATCAGCACCAATGGAGACCAGATTGTAAGCGGCAACAAGCCAAAATGGTATCATTTTACACATACATTGCACTTTTTGAGGGTAGTCTTCTACATTTTTGCACCTCTTTGCTACAAGGGACAAGAATATCAGGTCCAGAAATTGTTTCCCTTTTCTAACTCTGGTGATTCCATACTCTTGTTTTTGGCAGTTCTCCTGTGGACTTTCTGGACATAGAACTGCATGTTTGTTTTTAAAGGTTACTGTGTAACCTACTCTCTACTATGTAGAGAATTTATATGATTGTAACAGGATTCTAATGTGGTTTATACCCTTGAAAATTAAAAGTGACACCACTTAAACCAGAGGAATTATTTTGCTAGTCAAATGAAACCAAAAATGATAGTATTTTATGGTGGAAAAAAGATTATTTTAAAGAAATGTCAAAATTATTACAGCTCAATAAAGTTTTAAAACAACACAGATACAAGTAAATGTGCAAAAGTAATAAAAATATGTTTACTTATATGACATGACTTGCTTTCTGATATTGACTTGATTTCTGATTTTGCCAGTCATTTTAGTACTAAAAAAAACTGTCCGATGAACGTTTTATGAACAGATTGTGCAGAAATCTTCAATGACGGCCATAAGCAAAGTGGATTTTATAAGATGAAGCCTCTCCGGAGTCCTACTGAATTCCTCGCCTTCTGTGACATGTCTGAAGGGGGTGGCTGGACTGTTTTTCAGAGACGTTCTGACGGCAGCCAGAATTTTGATAGGTAGGTACTACACAGAATCACAGAATCACCATGGTTGGAAGGGACCTCTGAGATCATTGAGTCCAACCTTAAAAAAAAAACAACCAAAAAAACCCCCAAAACCAAAAACGTAGACATAGGCATTAAAATTGGAAACAAAGTGAAGAAACATTAAATCAGGTGGAGCTAAGTTAAAGCTTATATGAAGAAGTTGTTAAATAAAAGGGAGGAATGATTATTCTGTGGGACAACGTCCAGATGAGATACCACCTCTAGCTCTGTCTCTCTTTTGGGAGACATCTCTTCTAGTCTTTTTCTGACAGCTTATGCATTTTACATCAGGACACTTCAACGTCAAATGCATTAACAGTTGTTGGAGTAAGAACCCTTAATGACCAGTAGAGGACTATCTTGTCTTTTGCAAATAGTAAACATCTAAAAAAGTAAAAATGTAAGCAATCTGCTTGAACTGCAATACCATCAGCAAACAAGTATGAGAAGAATCCTCCACAGAGCAATTTGAAGCTCAGAAGAAAACACATTAGCTCAGACCAAGCTCTGGTATCCTCCAAGAAAGAGAAGATGGGTGAGAAACTGATTTGTGGACACCTAACCTCCTCGCCTTTGCCAAGACTCAAGCACTTTGGAGAAATGTCCAGAAGTGAAATCTTTGGTGCTGTGAGACGTGAATATGAAAACCCACAAATATTTACAGATATTAGAAGGAACAAGAAGGTTTTTAGAATCTTCACTTTGTCCAATTTGCTTTTCACATATCTTCATCCTTCTGTGGATTTGTGTCTTACCTGTGTTTACAATTACTGTAACTAACTTTATGAAATCAAGAAGCAATCCCCAGAAAGGATGAAAAACTGCAGTCCAGCCGAGGAAACTTTGCTATTCTTAGTTTATAAAATATGTTCAGACAAGCTACAGGAGCAATCAGCAGCCATTGACAATTGTTGCCAACACACAGCACCCATTTTTCTTCCTTGCCAGAGACTACCAGTGACTGAAGTCACAGGGGCTGCTTCCTCTTTTGGCTGCCCATCCACAGCCTGGTACTTTCGCCATTGGTTGAAGGCTGGCTGCTTCTCATCAAGGAAATAGATCATATTTTTGTCCCCATTAGAACATGTCATGAAACCAAAACCACTGAGAATGTGTTTAAAAGCCACTGCAGACAGGGAAAATATTCAATACTTTCAGTATACACGTTAATTCTTGAAACTAAGCATCAGTGCAAATTCAAAACTTGTTAGAATCAATAAGTAAGACAAAGCCAGAAACAGCCAGCTAATACCTCAATTTACAAAATTATATATCCAGCTGCAGGAATGTCACAGCTTAATCAAATCACAGAAAATGATAAAAAGCAATTTAAAAAGTAATTAAAAAATTTTAAAAAATAAAGAAACAGTACTTATGATACACCTACACACTCAGATCCCCTGGATTTAGGCAGGAAAAATGTTTTCACTTCAGGTAAATCGTGCTATGCCAGAGATTTGAGTGAGCTAATGGGTTTTCTTCTGGTCTTAAAATACATTAATTTTAAACCACCTTGAATGTACCCCTTAGCGCTACTCTTTACACTGGCATTCAGTGACCAGTGTAGTGTGGGATCCAGCCCTTCACATGTGAGAAACACAAATAATTCTGTGAAGATCAACAATGTAAATAAGAGAATAAAGTCTAAAATATTTGTTTAGTAACACGGGCATGGGACTAGGCTACCTTCTGAGGTTCTTTCCAATTTGAATTATTCTGTGATCTATAATTGTACGATAAAATGAGCATCCAAGCAAATTTGCTTTTTTGATAAATTAGTAATTCATACTCTTTTCAGAGTCTGGACTGACTATGAAGAAGGCTTTGGAAATTTTGTTTCGACAAATGGTGAATATTGGCTTGGAAATAAAAATCTTCATTATTTGACTAATCAAGGTAAGATTTGTACTGTAACATTAACCTTCTGTTGTTTCTGTTTCTTTACTCTTTCCAGCCCATCTTGTGTTACCCTTTTTGTTAGCATAAATCCGGAGTTCTGCTTTTAATCCATGTGGAATTCTCCAAGTTTCAGAGCAAAACACACTTGAATATATGTTTTCTAGCAAAAGGTTCGAAACTGTTGTGGGCCTGATGGCATGCAGGGAGGCCCTGCAAAACAGGGAAGAATAGATAGGAGTTTTAAGATACCTCAAAACAATTGTTTTTACCCTTTTCTCAGTCAGCATCACTAACAGTGATGTACCAATGTAACAATTCAGTTAACCAGGGCTTTATGTGGCTGCAGAGGCCACACGGAGGTAAATCGAGGCCTGTCCTGTTGATGAGGCTGGTCTTAGAAAGCTATTTCCATCTTTCTAATAGTCCCTCAGTCTAAGGTAACTTCTGCTTTGCTCTAGAATGCTGCATGTACACAACTTACCCATTGACTCAGTCAGCTAATTCATATGGAAACCAATGCCACTAGGATGTGGTCCTAGTGTAACTGTTTCATCTTCAGAGTATAAAAATCTAACTTTCCTGGGTGTCTGCTTATTGATTGATTTTCACTATCCTTTCATTACCTTTCATTTCAAACACCCTACCAAAATATAAAGCCCATAAGGCCATTTATTTTTCTTTATTTTTTTTTTTAATCTACACTGGAATATCTTTATTGGAATAATTCTAAAATTTTCCAAGCTGAATCAGGTGAATAAAGACAAAGAATAGCAAGATATGCTTTAACATGCATAAAGAAAGAAGATAAAACCCCATAAAATATGCTGTGATGATAGAGATAAGATTCATGATAAAAACATAGTTAGCATTTTAATCTTCTACTATAATACTCTGTTCTGAAAAGTAGGGAGGTAGGCTGTTTTAACCAAAATAATTTGTGTTGTTATTTCTTAAGGGAACTATACTTTAAGAATCGATCTAACTGATTTTGAAGGAGAACGGCGTTTTGCACAATATGCAAGATTCCGAGTTGCAGGTGAAGAGGTAATAAAACATTAAATAATGACTAGAGGTTTTAATGACAATATGAATTCTGTAGACAGGCAATAAATGTACGGGTTCCCTAATTTTCATACATGTTTGTGTAGAAACTTCTTATCATATTTTCTTTCTTAAAAATGCTTGGAATTTTCAAATATGTGATAACAGTGGTTTACATTGATACATCCGTTTCCCACTCTCTGTAAGATGTGTGAATCATTTGGTTTAGCAGCCATGGATAAAAGCAGTTTTTCTATTTTTGTTGATATTTCCAACAATAGTGGTACATGATGTTCTGATTTGTTGATACACACTGCAAGCTAACTCTAATCACGTTTGTATTATGTCATTTATGCATAAGGCTATTGACAAATTTTACCACTGCTAAGCTCATTATCTAGTACACAGCTTTTAAGTGGCATGACATTTCTGAGCATAAAAATAGTAGCAAATGGAACAGATTAGTTTCCTCTTTGTGGTTTCACTCTCTGACACGCTAAAGATTAAAGACATATTGGAATTTATATATTATTTTTTTCCTTTCTTCACATTTTTCATTAGCATTCTTACGAGATGAGCTGTGGTGAATACTCTGGTACAGCGGGTGACTCCCTCACGGGTGGATTTCATCCCGAGGTGCAATGGTGGGCTGATCATCGGGGAATGAAATTCAGTACTAGAGACAGGGATAATGACAACTATGAAGGGAACTGTGCCGAAGAGGAAAAGGCCGGCTGGTGGTTTAACAG
Source organism: Calidris pugnax (assembly GCF_001431845.1). Classification (NCBI taxonomy): domain Eukaryota; kingdom Metazoa; phylum Chordata; class Aves; order Charadriiformes; family Scolopacidae; genus Calidris; species Calidris pugnax. The sequence continues at coordinate 4,386,226 of NW_015090868.1, read as the reverse complement.
GTATTCCAATTTCATATCAGTTTTGTCAACTGTTCTGCTTCACGTGTGTTCATGCAATAATAACTTATGGTAGAAGATAGGGTTGGCATTTTTTTATATATTTTCTATCTGTCCTTGACCCCTACCAGAGATCTCAGTGCTGGTAGGACTGAGACTCACCTTAGGAGGGACAGCACCTACCGCTGAGTCTGTGATAATGGTGTTTTCCATAGGCTTCCATCATCTTTGCTGTCAGACACTAAGGAGAAGATAATTCTGCCCCTTTAAGGTAACCAGTTTTTACACAAGTAGGTCATGTGGAGTTTGCAGATGTAGCCCTGTTGTGCTTCATTCTTGCATTTCTCCTGCCTTGCACCACACCAGATGTGGCAGTACTGCGGAGTATCTGACAAGTTAAGATAGTGCTTGATTATTAAGGCTCATTTTTTTTCACCTCAGTTCACAGCATCTCACTCTTGTTATTCCTTCTATATCAGGATGGGAATGTGTCCACTCAGTTTCTGTCAGTGAGCTTGGCTGGTCCGGGAGGAAGATTTTTTTTAAATAGGGTTCAGTAAAAGAATTTTAAAATCCTACTTGCATACAAAATACCCATTCAAAAAGAAAGGATAAAACTGGTAGCCTTAGCACTGTCTGGGGCAGTGAAGTTCTTTCCCGTAATTAATTAGATAAATATAGCTGTGAAGAGAAACTATGCAGTCTAGCTGTGTAATCGAGAGGCTTAAAATACAACTCAGGGAAGCAGACTTCTCCCTCGCTGTGATCTCAGTTCGCTTGGCAAGAGCTGCCAGGCTGGATCAACTCCATTGTTCCTCTCTGTTGTGTCATCCTTTGTCTCTGGTTTTTAACTCCTCATTTTCCAAACTCCGTTTCCATAAGTAGCCTGTGACCTCCTTAGCTGATACAATGTAGCTATTGACTCGATGTTTCATAATTAATTAGTCTTTTTAATACACTTTAATATATTTTCTGTGAGTCAGCAGAATGTTTGAGACATAGGGAAGAAAATCACATGTAGACAAAATTTTTTTTGTAGTTGTCACGAAAGCTAAGATATAAAAGGGAAAGCCAACTGTACTGGAGATCCTTTTCCAATAAAATCAGAACTTTTGTGGATTTAGAGGAATATCTAGACCTCAAGTAGCATAAAACTCTGACACCATGCCATGGGGTTCATTAAGAGTGAATCATCATTCACTTTTAGTCCACTGAATACATTTTTTGTCTTTTAAAATTGTATATATTTTTTTAATATTGGATTGGTATGGACAAAAGAATGACCCCTTTGCAAAAGTAGCTGTAGGGCAGAACGGGACAGTTATTAATACCTTGTAGTTGGTGCTACATAACTACTAAAGATAGCTGACTCCTACCAGGCTACTTCCTATTATGGCTGCATAGCTCATGCTCTTAAAGTCACAGTCTATCTGGATAATGAAAATGAGTTACTAATAGTGTTATTCCACTGCCCTGCTACTGACTTTTATTAGGTTAAGCCTAACATAAAACGGAATGCTGCAAAATACTAGAAAATTTCAGTATCCTTAAATCCTACCCGAAAGAACAGTACTGGCAGGGACAGGGAAGCACTCAGGACACGTATTTGTCATGCACAGATTAGCAAACACAGAAGGAATTAGTGCTCTTGGCTGGTTTATATAGGAGCTCCCAGCTACGAAGGAATGTTTTATAGCCAGCTCTGTGCTATCTGGACTAATGAAATACAGAAGAGCCCAGATAATATGAATACCAAGGGACGTGCCACAAGTGAGGCCACGTGGAAGTCGTGCAGATCTAGTTTAAAGCCACTGGTCTTGCTCCAGCTCAGCCCTTGTTGTCTGGGACTTGTGCAGAAAAAATGGCCTCTCTGAATTATTTTGTAAGCAAAGCTCTGGAAGGGATTTTCCAGCTTGGATGCAAATCCACAGAGCTGGGTTCACTCTGGTACTACACCCAGGTTATTCCTGCATCCAGGGCCTTGTGAATGTCAGTAGGTTCATAACCAGTGAAAGAAGAGCTTATTCCCTCCCCAGCACTCCCAGTTTCAGTTACAGCAGGCATGAGTGATCCCAGGGGATCTGTCTGGCATCAGGTTGGGGCCACAGATCTGACAAACTTGGCCTTCCTGCCTCTCCAGTCACCCTGGGGACAGCAGAGCTACATCCATGCGGGGACCTACTGGAGCCTGTAAGCCCAGGCAGAATTCAAACAGTTCTTCAGGGAGCCAGCTCCATCTCTCTGCATCTGTCATAAAGTTAACATATAATTCAGATAAAATGTCCACGGATAATTGAGAGTTGACTGTACTTTTGAAACTACTGCAGTGCAGTTTTTCACTTTAAAAAAGAAAGGAAGGAGGAACATAGGCTAACTTTAAGGTGTTTATTGACTTGTGAATAATGAGTGTTGCTTCAGAACATTGTGTCAATAATCACATGCCAGTTGTTTCTTTAGTATGTCCAGTTACTTCAGACAGCATGCAGCCTGTTACAGAATACTGTGTATTTTTGCTATTAGTGCCTCCCAGCACTAATTAAGAGTTGTTACTGGCACATATTGCTGTTGACAAAATCATGTTTTGCTGGCTTCCATCAAAGGAAGTAAAAGATCTAGATATCTCTTAGCAATTATGATTCTTCTCATGAAATCTGTGTTTTGATTCAAAGTAGACAGATTGCTGGCTCAACGCAGAATCTGTATGGCTAAAAAGGTTATGTCAGCTCTGATACAAGTTTGTCATTCTCAAAAACAAGGTCACTTTTCATGTCTGCAGTTTATAATCTTTCAGCTAACACATTACCAAAACTGAGCTTGAAAATTGTAAGCAACGAATAAGCGTGTATGTATGAGAATTTTCCTATGAGGCTTTTATTACAGTTTTTATTTCAGTTCTCAAAAAGTGTTGTTAAAGAAGTGCAAGCAAAGCCAACAAGACTAAGATTTGCCAGTAATAATATCCATAAGGTTCATTTGGACTGTTTTCTATTTGCGTATTTTCTGAAGTCTGCTATTGAAATCCATCATGGTGTTCAACAGCTAGACATTAACAGCACTTACAACAAAATACTGAATTGGCAGATAAACCAAGCTGGTTCATTACAATGTGCTGCAGAAGAAACAACCATTTTGCTCTCCGTACGGTTGCATGAGGATCTAAACTTCTTTCTTGTAGAAACCAAATGAGTATCAAGTTGTGCTGCTACCTATTCAAGTCTTTGAGTTTTGCAAGGGTTTTTTGTTTATTTGTTTATTTGAACTACTGGATTTGATAAACTGTAACAGCATTCCTGCTTCAGTATGTTAAAAGGACCAAAAACCAAAAAAGAAGCATAGTCAAATAAAATGCCAGATCCAGTGAATTGATATACATACGTTTAATTAGCTGTCAGATTTCATCTATTTGTAAATAGAAGTCCCCAGCTGAATAGCCAAACTGATGGTGGTCTTCAGGCTGTGTCATAAAAACCACGTGAGAAACACCACGTGGGGTAACTGCAAAACTTAAGAGGGGCTACTCCAGAACCACAAAAAGTAGAATGGAGTTTCTTTGCCAGGGTTTTGCTTGGGGTGTGCCCTGCTGCCACACGTGGCCTGAACAACTCTGGAATAATTCTCCACAGAAACAGGTTACCAGGCAAAACTCAAGGAACTTCTGTTTCAAAGAAGCTCAGAGCAATTGTGCCCTCATTAAACAGTCACTGTTCAGGTGCACTGAAATCCACAAATGCAAATTTTTGGAGCTGTCAAACTGGGCTGTTACCAACATGGCGACATTTTTGAGGCGCACAGGAGCTAGAAATGCTGCAACTTTTGGACCTTATTTATGTTTTCCTTTGCTTTTCCACCAGGTGTCACTCTGCCAACTTGAACGGTTTATACTACAAAGGCCCCTACACTGCAAAGACGGACAACGGGATCGTTTGGTACACCTGGCACGGGTGGTGGTATTCCCTGAAATCCGTGGTCATGAAGGTCAGACCAGCAGACTTTGAACCTAATATCGTTTAAGTATTTTATTAAGACGATTTATCTAGTTAATCTTTTCGCAAATCAATCCAAATTAAAACAGATGGGCAGATCTTTTGCTTCTCATCTCTGCATATATAAATCTGGAATAATTCCTCTGCAACCAGGAGTTTTATGAGATGTAAATGAGAAGGCAATCTGGCCCATGAATCTGTAGATACAAATATTAGTGCTAGTATATGTACAGGATTTATTTTAAAACGCAGGCGTTCAACTAGACATAAGGACATCTTCATCAACATGAAGAATTTTTGGTGTTTCCAGCATCTACAAATCCTGTCACCTTTTTAAAAAACAGTATTGTCACTGTCTTGTCTCAAAGATGAAAATTAATTTTACATATCACAACCAAAATCCTATTTAAATCCAAGCGTAGGGCTGGTTTACTCTGTGGATGGAATATACATTCTTTGTCAAAGCTTTAGAAGTGACTTGCCTGTAAATTCCTCTGATTTATTTGCATGTGCCGTGTACACAGCTTACATAAAAAGTATGAAGAAGGAGGCAGGGAACTGAAGGAAGAGAAGGGATGCTACCAGGCTAGAAACAATTGAATGCAGAGTACAGTAGTGGATTGTCTGTTGTTGCTCAAGCATTTCTAGGGCTGGTCACGTCATTTCAATCTAACATTCTGATGGTCAGTAATTATGCTTTTCTTTTTCTTGGTAATATTTGCTTTTCATTATGCTTTTCTTTTTTTTTGGTAACATTTGGTAACAACTTTAATGTATTGACATTTTGAGTTTACCAAAAGGCTAAATAACAAAATCTGCAACTAACTTTCATGTAAGCTGTGCTTTGAACATCGGCTATCATACTGCATGTGCAGACAGAAGTATTTCATATGCAACTAAAATCTGGCATTTTAGAGGTTCTTAGTGCTTGACTCCATAAATCTTTACTTTCTTTATATAACTGTTGGTCTCCACAAGTCTCCAAATTCCAATGCCCTTCTCAGTGACTTCAACATGGTTCTGCTTCTAAGCCTATTATCTTCTTTTCCTGTGGCCTTGTCGTGGATGGTTCTGCTTCTAAGCCTATTATCTTCTTCTTTTCCTGTGGCCTTGTCATGCCTCCCTGGGCTTCCCCCTTCTCAAGCTGCAGATGTACAAGAAATATCCTAACAGAGACTCTGCTTACCCCTGGCTTTTGTGCTTCACACCACAACAGACTCTAATAGCCAGTAATAACAAGAATTGCTGATTAGTGTTTGCTGCCTTGGAAAAGATAGGAGCACTCTCTGGAAAGCTATCTGATGAAACTTAATCTGTTTCCGTTGAGAAGATGCAAATGAAGATTTGAAAAACCACATGGATCTGAGCCAAACTTGGGCACTTTTATTTGCCTGCTTTCTAAAATAATTTTGCTTTTGTGGTTGCACTCCCAGTCTCTCTCCCTCTGTCCAAATACAGGTTTTGAACCTGGCAGCCAGTTTCAGGCAAGCTTAACATAATTGAAACTAACTTTTGGCAATCTATCAGTCAGTTTATAACTACATTGATATGAACACAGGTCAGCTCAATAACTCCCTGCATGGAGATTCTTCTACATTGATATGAACACAGGTCAGCTCAATGATAACTCCCTGCATGGCCAGAGGAAGAATCTCTGGAAAGCTATCTGATGAAACTTAATCCGTTTCTGTTGAAAAGATGCAAATGAAGATTTTAAAAACGACATGGATCTGAGCCAAACTTGGGCACTTTTATTTGCCTGCTTCCTAAAATAATTTTGCTTTTGTGGTTGCACTCCCGGTCTCTCTCCCTCTGTCCAAATACAGGTTTTGAACCTGGCAGCCAGTTTCAGTCAAGCTTAACATAATTGAAACTAACTTTTGGCAATCTATCAGTCAGTTTATAACTACATTGATATGAACACAGGTCAGCTCAATGATAACTCCCTGCATGGCCAGAGGAAGAACCTCCCATTTCCATCCTTCAAAACTGAAAGTGTGGCAAGAAACCTTGAAAGGATTGCATGGAATAAGGAGGGAGGACGTGCAGAATAACTGGGGGAAAAAAGGAGAGGTTCACAGGAAACAATCTCATTCAGTAAACTAAATCAGATTACTCCTAAACAATAAAAAACCAGATAATTAAGTAGAGAAAAAAATGGGATTCAGGCAGCTAAAAAGAACTTGATCATGTAAAAATGGAGCTGACAAAAATCTGCGGTATAGAGGTTTTGAGGTCTGTGCTTTTTGTGGTAATAGCAGGTATTCTAGATAATCCAATCTTTTTCGTGTTGTATCAATAGATGTGCTGCCAGAGATTTCTAGCCTTAATGGACCAACAGACCTACAGTTGCTTATTTGGAACCTTGTTTAATCAGTTTAACCAAATTAAATTCTGTATCTGACAGGAAGGTGTACCAGTGTATGTATGAGTGTGTATGTATATATGTATATACTTATATACAGATATATATATTTTTTTTTTTCAGTATTCAACATTAAAACAGATAATCTGCTACGTATCTTTATCTCTAATTTTATTGCAGAATTTAAAATGGGTTTCTTTGTAACTCTCCATGTAAGTCTGTAGGTATGGGTCATTAATAACAGGATGGAAGTTTTGGAATAGTTTAAAAAGATGTTGGAAGTACAGTATTTCCCGTAATAATTTTCAAATTTTTTTTCTACTCTAAGAGGAGAAGGATTTGATTCTTTGCAAAACCGTATATGACATTATGTAGAAATTGTAAAAACACCCTTAGTTTTTCATAGGAAAATGGAAAGATTAGCTCATGTACTTGAAGAGTATCAAGACAGATCATATTCCACATAATTTAAATAAAAGACACGGAGGATTTAAGTACAGCAAAGTTGGATCTTTACCACACAAAAAAGACTCTTAACATGTACAGATTGTGCTCGTAAAATCTGCAGTATTTTTTTTGTTTGCTGCAGCATAAATCCATCCTCTTTACTTCTGAAAACACTAGAAATCTTTCGGCCGAGTTAGGGTGCTTTGACATAATCTGATGTGAAATTTGACTCCCTTTCTCTCTTGGAAATCATAAAATGAAGGAGGATCAAATCTTTCTTTGTACATCTTGGAATGCATTTATATGTTTATTTGGACTGAATGCTTTTCAGAACAAGGACTTTGATAGCCTTGCTGTTTGAAAAGCATCTGGCATACTGCTAGCAACATGCAAATACAGTATTTAATTCCCACCATCTTTCTCTGGCTTTTCTTTGTGTAATAAATCTTTTTGTCCACATGCAAAACACGTGAAAGTGTTGGAATTCGAAATGGTCGTAGAAGTGTTCTCAAATAAACAACCTTTATTTTCGCAAGGCAAGTTTAAATAGCTACTAGACAAGAGAGTACAGCTTGGAATAGAATTCTTTTTTCTGCCTGGCCTGGCCTGTTTGTATTCATTTATTACCTCAACAGGTATAAACGTGTTTCTAATGTAGTCTTTATTCTTACAAGATAGCAGAACAAAGGCCAGTTTATTTGTTCAGGCATTAGGCAGAACAACATAATAACTCCCAAAGAGCTGAAAATGAATACATACCATTTGATACAAATCACATAATCCAACAGGTGAAGAATAAGAATCAAGGAAATAACAAAGAAAATGTTTTGTCAGTCATGATTTAATAAAGAACATAATTATTGCTACCAGCAACATGTAATAAAAAATGCCTGTAATATTTTTTTGTAATATTTGTTCAAGGGAAATACCTCTTTATTTTCAGTTGCCTGTTTCTGGTTTTTTTCCATTTGCTTCACATTTTGGAGATTAAAAGAATGGAAACCACAAACCCAGGTGAATTAAATGAGCAGTAAAAGAGCTTTATATGCTACCACATTTGTTTTCCCTACAGTGTCCAGTATGTGTTGACAGAGGTGAGGTACTGCAATCTGGCCGCGTGCTCTCCAGTGGAGACTCTTCTCTCCAGCTCTTCTGCCAGCTAGAACCTACCTCTCCCCATCATTCCCAAAACTCTTACTCCTGAAACCAGTTCTTGAACCCCTTTTGTAAGAAGAACATTTTGTTCTGTAAAAGCTATTTCTCTTTTTTTGCTGTTAGCAAAAAGGTATGCCCAGAAAGGGGAACTGAACCACAGCTTGCCAGATCTGTGAACATTCCTGTCATGTTCCTTTACTTTACCCATCATTACCTCAAAAAGAATTAGCAAAAAGGTATGCCCAGAAAGGGGAACCAAACCACAGCTTCCCAGGTCTGTGAACATTCCTGTCATGTTTCTTCACTTTACCCATCATTACCTCAAAAAGAATGAAAATGCAGCATTTTCTTCAGTTGCAGGTTCTCTTTGGCAGTTATAAGAGAGAGATAGAGCAGAAAAAGCATCCAGGGAAGCACTCTTTATCTAAATTTTCAAAAATTTCCACTTATTTCCGTCTTGGGGAAGCACTCTTTATCTAAATTTTCAAAAATATCCACTTATTTCCGTCTTGTTTTTTTTTTTAAATTGTCTATTAAGGGGTCAACTTAGAAAGCAAAAAGTGGTGCTATTCAAAACCAGGAGGTACTTTGAAATGAACAGGAGCATATGCTCACTATTTTCTCAGAGTAGATCTGAGAATTGGGAAATCAGCAAGGTTTCAAGCATTCAGCCAAATTCTGTATGCAATATATGCTCAGAGAGAAAAAAGTGATCATTTTCTGTTAGTTAAAATGTTTGTTCAAAGAACGTGTAAAACTTTACAGTGAGAGTGGCTCTTTGATGCTTAATTAGTTTTTTGTTGAATACACAGTGTTCATCCAAAAATCACCTTTTCCAAGTACCTGAGGGCCATCTTAACCTTTGTTTAGTGCAGGAGGAAATCCAGCTTGTCACTCTTACAGCTTCAACTAAGACTGTTCCTCGTAATCCTACCCTAATGCTAAGATTGCATCAGAAACATCATGTTGATATCCAAACATTGATTAAACAACCCTGGGGCCAAATTCATGCGTGTGTTTGCAGAAGAACCAAAATATGTCCTTTGCAAAAAAAAAACCTTGTAGCTCCCTTTTTTCGGTCCTTCCTCAGTAACTTTTAAGTATCTGTGTACAAGTTTCTTTTACCTGTTCCCTATAGAATCTAAGCTTCCTTCCTTTCTTCTTTTCTTCTCTTCTTGATGACAGTTTGATCTTTAATCTTGCCCAGTCGTGGTTTGCCTGGCTTAAGGGACCTGGGTGGCTCTGAGGTTCTGTAGGAGCTGAGCAAAGGCTGTGAGCAGCTACACGGTGCACTTCAGGCAAAATGACACTTAAGTCTCTAGATCCATTGTGAGAATCAGTGTCCAACCTAGTTTATAAACAGATCAGACTGAATTATTTAACAAATATCTCACCCAACAGTGTGGACAGGAAGATAAGCAGATTCCTCTTAAAAGTATATGGTTCTCACAAATGGTTACCTGTATTTCAATGCATCCAGTTTTGTTGTCCTTGCAAAAGATCCCAAGTAAATTTCAATCCATGGTCTCCCATCTAATTGCAAAATTATATTGCCGCAGACGCCACTGGGCTGGCACTTTCTGCAACACGATAGCTTATGTTAAATTAGCTGAACACAGACAAGTGACATATGAGCAGAAAGGCCTTTATGTTAGTTATATCCTGCACTAGATGGTGCTCTGTACATGTATTTTCTTAGGCAATACCACATTTGTAAACTAGTAGAAACATTTCTGCTGATTAAGTTAATTATTGAATGATAGAAAACAAGTCAAAGAAGTGAAGTGAATTTAGTCCTTCACTCACTTTTGAAATTATACACGAATTCCTAAGGTTACCTAAACCCTACAAATTCACAGCATCTAATTATCTTCAGGCAGTTAAATTGTGGTCTCTTTAATTTAAGAAGCCCTGCGTTACGACAGCAATATCTCGTGATCAGGAAACTGAGATTTCTGTGAACACTTGTGGCACCAGCAGGATGAAATAAGTGCCTGTGCCACAGCGAGTTCACTGCAGGGAGAGCAGGAAATCCATCTCCTGCCGAGATGGTGTACACCCATCTGGGAAAAGCACACCCCCCCTGAAATCGGGGGGTTATTCATGTGGTAGCCAGCAAATGGAAAATTCATGGGGCATGTAACTGCTAGAAAGTATTGCGAGTCTCACTCTACAGGCTAGTACCTAAGTTTGAATTATTAACACTTGCAAAATGTACAAACATTTTATGTTCTGATGAAGGGATTTTCATTATTATAATGCATCACCTTTTTTTCTTATTTTCTAATAACTTTGAATGACTCATTTTAAATATCCCATGGAAGTTTTTGAAATAATGCTAATTCGAATTGTTCCAGTTCTCCGTCACTGAATCCTCTCTATCTCTGTTAGGCAGCATGCTTAATTAAAGATCAACACAGTGCTCACCTATTCCTCTTCTTGACTTTTCCTAACAAGGGGCTTAACAGCCTCTGAGTTGGTTTCCCTACCCCTCTGACTCAATAAAGAAAAAAGAAAACAGAAAAATCCCACCCATCTGGTAGAACGCAAGTCACTCAACATAAAATTTTTAAGCAAAAAGTTGTAGAGTATTGAAGGAAGGGAAGGGCTTCCTTTCTATGTTTATACAACTTAGGAAAAAAAAAATCATTATTAATGCAACTTGAAAAAAAAAGTCATTAATATTTGCAATCCATGACAATAACCTTAAATTCTACCTTATTTTAACTCCCAAACATTAAACCAAAGCAGTTGATCCTCTAAACGTGGCATAATAGTTTCAAAAGTAAGATACTAACTGGATACCTTCCCAGCTGTGTAATTCTCAACTTCTTTTTTTTTCTCTCCCCAAAAGAATGAACAAAATTAATCTCATGCAAATCAACTGAGTCCGGCGGAATTACACTGGGGATAAATTAGCCCTGTCATCTGCACCTCAAGCAGGTCATTTAAATTATGTCCCAAAGAAAACCCAGCTTTAACAACAAAACCTTTCCATTATTTGACTTTCTTGTTAGAAAGCTATCAGCCAATTCATTATACAGCATTGTATGTCTGTATGTGCTCTGTAAGTCATCTTATACTAATGATCAACAACCTTCTCCTGGGTTACCAGAACAACAAAAATATCTGTGCTTATGTCCAGCCTGAGCTGGAAAGAGCTGGAGCCAGAAAGCAAGAAAGCTATAGTCCATGACACCTCAGACTTACTTCTTGATGTATGTGATAACAGGCTGGACGTTCTCTAAATAGGTCTCACAACGTCTCTGTCGTTTGCACAGTAATTAACCCTCGAAAACAAAATCTGAGAGAAATTAAGACATCCTGCAGCTTTTCAAAGAAGACCATCACTAAAGATGAGGAATGACACCATCAGGCTGTTCAACACAGGAAGGGCTCCTGACAGAAAGAATGATGTTATCAAATTCACTTTGAAGGTCTTCTGGTACATCACAAAGTGGGGAAAGTACGGAAAATACGGACTTTCTTAGAGAACAGCCCCACCATAATGATTTCAGCAGGTGAAAGATAATTTCTATGCATGTTTACCTCTGTTTCTTATTGGATGGGCAGCCTCTTCATCTAAGACAGCTTTAAAAAACCACTGAACTCTGTATCGTAGACTTTGCTCATGAGAAGCTCTTACCAGAGAATATAAAAGACTACCTGTTTCACAAAGAAACATATCACATCATGTTTCTTTATAATATCAGTGAGGATACAGATATTTTTGAAGGACGCAGTGGAAGCTGATGTCTGGCAGCTGCCTTCTGTTATTCACCTCCTTGTTTTTTATTGTTTTGTTGTGTGGTTTTTTTTTACCTACAGTATCTCCTTTCAGTTGAATAATGCTGGAACCAAAAATGTAAAATGAGACTCGAGAGAAGTCAGCTGCTAATAAAAGGTTCCACTGTCCTTTCTTGCTGACCCACTAATTTAAATGCAAGCTGCTCTGATGTGATACCAGAGAAAGCCTTCCTTGGGGTGTATTTATGCTTACTCATTAAAAACAAAGAAGTTCCAGCAGACTGCTTCTTCAAAATGTTGTGACATAAATCTTCAGCTACAAATATGCTTCTTTGATAAAAATACTTTAAGCAAAGCCTATATTATTCTCTGAAAGAAGAACATGCTGCAGTACTGTTTATTTTACCACCTATTTTACCATCGAGGAGTCCAATTATAGTGGGAAGAGAACAAGTGTCCAAAATTAAAATCCCTTCATTGGGACATACAGATTTTGAAAGGCAGGGAAAATCTGGAACCCTTCTGACTCATGGATCTTTTTTTCTTAATAGGAAGATGAATAAACCCCAAATGTATGCATGTTTGGTTTGAGAACCCTAGAATTAGTAGACACAAGAGTGAGAATGAGTGTTTTCATACATCACCTCTGATTTTCTCTATCTTGCAGCAAATCACTGAGTGTTTTGATAATCTCCTCATGTGAGAGAAATATGATTTAACCATTTAAAGAGAGCATCTGCAGTTCGTTTATTGGCCAGTCCAGCCTAAACCACACCACCATTTTACAGAGCACTTTGAAACCTCCTCAGGAAACGTGTAATTCAAGGACTACACTTTATTCTATTACTAGCCCTGGCTAGTAGTTTTGTCTGACCCCTGTCTATAATCAAGAATCTTCAGGTTTTTCACTTGCATAAAACCTTTCTAGCAGCAGTTCCTAGACTTTATACAACACAGGGGGAGAGGTAAAGGCTTTTGTGCCCCATCTGCTTACTGGTTTATGGTAGCAGAGTGGCTCCGTTTCAGAAGCAACCTCCACAGTGATGAATTCAGTCTCTGGGAGAGGTGAACCACACCAGGGTATATTTAAAATGCCCAGAGTTCTCCCTGAAAGATCACCTGTGCTCACTTACATCCAAGCTGTGTATTTAAAGGAAATAAGTGCTGACTGCAGCAGAAGGCTCCACTATACTTAGCCTTTATTGTCTTCAGTTTCTAGACTGGCATGATTAATTAAGGAAGTCTGCAGCTTCGGCTTCCACGGAGACAGCAGCGCTGAAGAGCAGGAAGCAATCAGCTCTAGTTGGCACCACCATCCATTACATCAATATTCACAGAGACAGGATCAGTAAACTCTTAATGAGAGCCCTGCCTGTTATAGCCATTTTAAACACACTGCAAGCTGCTCATCGTAAATGGCAAATGAAATCCAGAAGCACAAGTCAATGTGCATGGTATGGTATTTCTGTCCCTTTTCTGTGATACATATGGAGTAGGGAAAAAAAGTCAGGCATACAAGGATTCCTTGGAGAATTCTAGTAACACGTAGGGGCTTAGAAAATGCTATTTGTTACTACAGTTTGCTTTGCAGACTATGGAAAATTATAAAAACTGACAAACGCCCACTAATAGGAGGCTGAGCAAGAGATTGTGGTTAAGGAGGGCGCCGCGTGAGACAGCAGGGATGAGTACTCTTCCGCTGCGCATTCCAGCTGACTCAGAAGCTGGTCACAATAGAAAACATACATGTTTTTATAATCCCTTGTAGAAATAAACTGACTTCTGCCTTCAGAAGACTCCGACATTGCATCTTGGTGGCTTATCTACATGCAAGCCAAAAGAAAAAGCAAGTTTCAATGAAGAAACTAACATGTTCCTTCCTACTCCAATTTAACTTTTCCTTCTACTGTCCAGGAGTACTGGCCTATCAGAAAAAGGAACTGAAGTAAAAACAAATAAAGAAATAGGTTGCTCAGACAATGTTGATGATTTTGTAACTTTATATGTTTGGCTTTTTCTTTTTTGTCATAGTGTCAATACTTTCAATTAATTCCTAAGACTGCACAATCACCAAAATAACACATCTAAAATATGAATTCAAAATTTATCTAATTAATTATTAGTAACTTCATTTGTTCGTAATGTCTTTACAGTATTAAATATCATCAACACATAATTTCATAGATAAATCCTACTGCATCCCAGGTGAAGACTGCTGTAGACATACAATACATGAATGACCTCTATTATTTACCTGCAATTTTCCAACACAATAATGTTGTTCTTGTTTCAGATGCACCTGATTCAACAGTAATCTTGTCCAATTTGTAAAATCAAGTGGCTCAAACCCTAGACAGGGCTAAATTTTCTTATGTAAGGCCTGTGCAGCCATTAAAACTATGCCAGGAACAACAGTCTTCTAGGCTGTTGCATTTAAATTTCCCTAACAAAGGTTCTTTGGTCAGTTAGAACAAGTATTGGAGGGAGCAAAAATATACGTCAGACCCGTTTTAAGGAAAATAAGGATCTCAGTTCAGACATGAGTTCACGTAAGATCTCTAAGTGATCTATACTGCAATGAGAGACATGGACCGAAACACATTAAGTGCAAGTAAGAAAATTTGTATTTTTTTCCCACTGGATTAATTTCACTCTAAATTACATATGTCTTTTCTCACCTTCTTCCCTTTGGCTTGTATTACCACCCAGGAGGGAAAAACTCCTAAATTCCCACTCATTCTCTTGCTCCCATTGGATCCATACCATTTCTTTAAGATGAGATGCAGAAAAGCCTTGCTCTGTGTTTTCTTTACTTGTTTTCCCTCAGTCTTGTATTGTCCATTCAGTAACCTTTCATGCACACAGAGCAGCATTCAGCTTCAGCCACCAAATCGAACGCACACGCTGTCCCTTCATTAATGTTGGAATTCATCTGCCCGTGTTGGAGAGGATGGGGAAAGAGAAGAGGAAAGGTTTTCATTCTCTGGTTATCTGGCTTTTCACCTTTAGCAGTTCCCTTTTGAACAGAGGCTGCTGCAATGCAGCCTCCTCACAGCACTGTCCTGTTCTATTCTCTGGTTATCTGGCTTTTCACCTTTAGGAGTTCCTCTTTTGAACAGAGGCTGCTGCAACAGCCTCCTCATGGCACCGTTCTGTTCCGTCCTTTCTCAGAAAGGCTCAGATGCCATCTTGTTGCCACACAGAACCGCTTTTGAGCTTTCCCTCTCTATTTTGTTGGTGCAAGTCTTAGTTTGGTACCATCTTTATTGCAATTGCTCCTATTTCTCTGGTTGCATATACCATGCCTACTTCTAAATGGAACTATTCCAGCCATTTTGACATCGGCATAACTTGAAGTATCAAGGTCTGTGTGTCTAATGCAATACACACTCACATACCTAGAGATCTGAACCTATAGAAAGACCAGAAAAATCCCATTACTGACAGACTAAAGCAAAGAGCAGTGCGGTCCACTGCATTTCATCGTCATGTGAGTCCAGAAGTACTAATTTACATCTATTAACAACTTAGTACACATCAGCCACTCTGCAGAAATTGTCAGCACGTATTACTTTGCATTTGCTATAGGGAAACTGTGTGCGGGTTAGCTTAGCCTCCTCTCCTGTCACAACAAGTCTCATCACTCTGTACTTGCCGCTGGCTAAGAGCCTGCTTGTCCCCAAGCCCACGTTCACCACCACACCAATGATCCTTGCCAAACCCTGCTGACTTGATCTCCCATCCCAGCCTCACGTCGGGAGATGCGTCAATAGCTACGTGATTTATTTGTTCCTTGATCACAGAAGCAAATAATATTCAGCGCCATTTAAACAGCTGACCTGCTGCAGATAAGAATGGAATTGGGTTCGCTTCAGCAAAATTTTCTTTCTGCAAAACATTAAGTCAAGCTCGCTAAAACGTTAGCAGGTCAGTGATGAAACCACTGAGAAGTAGGAAAAGAAACTGGTTGTGTAACCTTTCCCTTGTATTAGTTTCCCTTCAATGATGTCTTAGTGCCAGTAATTCTTTTGCAGAGCCCCATGTCCTGGTTAACCACTGCCTATATAGCTGAAGGCAAACATATCTGGGAGCTGCTGCAGAGGCATAGCCTTTAAAGGCTCAGCAGCACTTGTCTCTGAAACACTTTCTGAAGCACCTTCTTGGAATTTTATCTTCACCTTCATTTCTTTCCCACAGATGGTTCCTTGAACAGAAAGATCTTAAGGAGAACTTTTAGAAGAAAAGGTGTTTTCCTTTAAAGAAAAAAAGAGAAAGAAGCAAAGAAACAATCAGTACTAGAAAAAAGTAAGAATGTGTGGTGCTGGCTGCTTTTCATCCTCTACTCAAGACTTAACGTCTCCATTCCCTGTTCACTGTCTCTAATAGCTAGAGTATCTTCCACTCCTTCTCCAGCTTCTCGGACTCATCTGCCAGCATCTTGTTTGGAGAGCTCCTCCAATTTCTTCACAAATTTCCTATGGGGTGCCACAGAAATTTGTCGTCAGCTATCGTCTCTTTGTCACATCAGATAGTCCTACCTCCAAAAAGATCCAGCCAGCATCTCCAGGCACTTTTTTTACAGGTCTCCTCCTCACTCTCACCAAGTCATTCATCGAGTTAGTGCCCTTTGGTTGTTTAAACACCAGCTCCAGTGACTGAAAACCAGGATTCTAATTTTTCCTTCTGTTCAGTCACTTCTTGACCCCTACAGAGAACACCGCTGTTCTCTTAGGAGGTGGGCAGGCTTGACTGGAAATCTTCTCATTGTGGCAATATATGACTCTCTCAAACATCTTCTTCACATGATCTGTGATTTAACCTTTCCCAGCAGCCATCCTCCCAGCTTTTCCGAGGTTTAGCCATCTCCCTTGCTGTAATACCCCTTCCCCATCGCCTCCACAAAGGCAATTAAATTCTCAATTGTACTCACATGGATTGAAAATATTGTTTTAAAGATAACTCTGCTGGGCCATCATGTTCACTATACAATCTCCTTTTTTTTCCCTCTAAGAATAGACAAACAGCCATATTTGTTATTTTTGCATAAAGCTGCTACATGAAAGTATGTGTGCTTAGGAAACAGTGTATATAGAAAATATCATGGGGTAACAACTGTAGGTACAGAACAGTGAAGCTGTCATTCTGCATGTGGCTGTGTAAGCTCATTGATATGACACTAAAGAAGTAAAAGGGGGGAAAATTGGTCCATTTTTTTCTAACTAGAAAAAATAGAGAAGTAATTAAAATAATCTAGGAGAATAAATCTACAAATGTCAGGAAGGAAAAAAACCTCCTATCTAGATTTCTCGAAATACTATTAGGAATACAACACTTAAACTCATAACTCCACAGAAGATCAAACTCAATGTTTCCCTTATTGCCTGATTTGCCATAGGAAAATGCTTCCAAAACTTATTGAACAGAGTCGTTTTTATGAATTGTGCTAGAAACCACAAGCTAATTCTTCAATGTGCATTTAAGAACAATGGCATGAATAAATAATAACATATACAATGCAGGAGTTTATCTAACAGATAATGGCCCACAAAAGGAAGAGTTTTATTACATTAGGGAATCAAGTGAACTATAATTAGTCTAATGGTTAAAGCATTAAGAGTATTTTCCAGTTCTCCACCAGCACTGCTTACAAATAGAGGACTGAACCTTCTTTCAGTGAAAAACATATATATAAAAAAAAATTCCTTCAGGGATTAATTTCGCCCAGGGATCTGTGATCTGTTCACCAGTTCTTTTGGGGGGGTACCCACAGTCTGTCCAATTCTTCTCTGAACTGTGGAGGAGAAATACCAAGGATTCTTAGAATGATTTTACTTGTAGCCATTAGAGGTAAACTCACCAGTAAAATTACAGGATCAAGCCCAAATTACCATCCAAAGACATTTCCAACATTTTCAGCAGGACGACGACTCCTGATTTTCTCTCGCATACATCATCAGTATGTTGTCAAAGCAGGAAGTGTGCAATTTTATTCAAAGAGGCCTTGGGCAGAAAGGAAGTCATATGAATGTCAAGTGTGTGGTAATAAAAATTAAAGAATATTCATTAGTAATTGAGCCTCAGAGGGTAACGAAGACTTTCAACTGTGGTGCTAGACATTTCTTCAGCCAAAATTGGCGTTGGCCTCCAGAAAGGTTTGCTCTATATTGTGCAGTACTTTAAATGTTGTCTGCGTAAGCAAACAAAGGGGAGCAGCACTTACCACTTGCCAAGGAAATTAAACGCAGTTATCGACAGGCATTACATGTCTCCACTGGCCCTCTCCTCACCTCAAAAAAAAAAAAAAAAAAAAATCACAACAGAGTACATTAACCTCTGGCCTGTTGGAATTTTATCTGACAGAAGTCCGCCTTCCAATGCTGAGAATTCCCTCACAACAGAGTACATTAACCTCTGGCCTGCTGGAATTTTATCTGACAAAAGTCTGCCTTCCATGAACACACTGCTGTGTATCACAAACAAATCCGCAGCATGGTTGTTTCCTCAAATATAGCCAAGATAAGGCTTATCACAGACTATAAATCCACCACAGGTGAAGCTGTTGCAGCAGGAAGAGCTCTAACCCCCAAGTTATGATTTAGTCATGTTTTTTGTCAGTGTTAGGTTGATGGTTGGACTAGATGATCTGAAAGGTCCTTTCCAACCCAGGCGATCCTATGATTCTGTAAGTTCTGGCACCAGTTTCATAGCCAGGAGCCTCCAGCTCTGGGCCAGGTGCCCAACCACACCAGAAGCTTGGGTACCTTGGACCAGAATCTCTAACAGCCAGTGTGAGAAGCACCCGAGTTGTCAATCACTAACACTGCAACTACAACCTTCTTGGCATCTAGAGCATTTAATTATTGAGTTATGCTGGACGGTCTGCACTTAAGACTTCGGCATCTTTCAGAAGCATGACAGGAGGAAGGAGAGGTCCTCTCAGCAGCTGAACAGGTAGAGCTCAGACCTGGACAGTCCTGAGGACAACACTGAATCCCTACCTGGCACTTCCCAGGTGATTCCCTTCGTCACCAGGCCAGAGGCTAACTGGGAGGAATGCCTTTCATTGTGCCTGCTGAGAGGCTGTTATTCTGAACAAAATAATCCCCATTCATTGGGCCAGGGAAGCAAAGCATCACTTTGAACACAACAATTAAGGTAACTAGCTGGGAGCGGGGGAAATTTGAATTTCAATCCCTGTTACAAGACTGCTTTTCCAGCCAATTACCATGTAATATTAAAGTACACGAGGAGCAACCAGTAAGAGTCAGGAGCAGAAACCGAGAGAGTTCCCTAATAACCTCTTCAAACCCCTCCATTACCCTGGATACCAACAGGACACAGACTTGGCCACCCTGTGCTGCTGCATTTTTCCTCCTATTGATACTCAAGTTACCTGGTACTACGTCAAATTATTTACACCTGCTGCAATCATATCTATTATTAAAGACAGACATACACCCATCTCGCGGTCGGTTTTCTTTCCAGCCCCTTCAGAGGCCTTTGTGGAGCCCACTCCTGAATAACTCCTGTTGACAAGACATGAGGAAAAAATTTTAAAAATTGTCTGTTACCCCATATTTTCCCTTTCCCAGCTATTGTGATATTCACTCCTTCCTCTGGTCTTTCCAATTCTTTCCCATGCTTTATTCCTCTTTGTGGTCTCGGTTACCTTCCCCCTCCTCATCCTTTGTCTTCCATTGCTCTTTCCAAAGAAAAAAAATATAAGTTTTTTTCTTTGGCCTTTCTTCCCTCTTCTTTCTCTTTTTCTTCCCTCCGTTTTCAGCGTTAAGTGACATGATACCTCAGTCTTCCTCCTACCTTTATGAAACTCAAAATGCATGGACCAGAAGAGCTGAGGAGGAAAAAAAAGGCAGAGAAGTAAAAGTCATTCATGGCCACTTAGCAAGAGAAAGAACTCTCACGAGGTTTTGATCAGAACAACTGTTTTCCAACACCTTTTGGTAAGAATCTCAGGAAAAGGACTTCTGAGAGCAACTGATGTTATAAAAATGTAAATTTTACAGACCTCTGTGGCCTCCCTAATTCCTTCTCCTTCCTTGCACTGAGAGTCCTTGGTCTTGGTCCGACTGTTGGTCCAGGATGGGTTCATAATGTTGGGTTCTTACACTTGGCCACTTTGAAATCCTCCTCACAGTCCTGAGTGATGTGCTCTGGGCAATCCTGCTGTAGCAGGGGGGTTGGACTAGTTGATCTCTAGAGGTCTCTTCCAACTCTGACAAGTCCGTGATTCCGTGATTTGACAAAAATTTCCTACCATGCAGTGATTTCAGCTATCACCATCAACCTGAACCATCTGCCCAGGAGGGAGGATTTTAAAGGAAGACCAGTCCAACTGTTCCTGCATTCCCTCGCTATTATCTCATTTTAAAAGAAGCCAAGTCTCTGGTTTTTAATATGATTTTTTTTCCCCCCTTGATTACTGCTCTACGAAAAGCCTAGACAAACAACAAACCCAGGAAAAACGAGCGAGCCGCCGGGGTGGAAGGGCTGCAGGGCACGCTGAATGAACTGTGATCTTTGGTGGGATAAAGATCAACGTGACGAGCTTTCAGCTGTAGCGATCAGTCGATACTTTCCAGACCATCCCCACAGCGACAAAGGCCACGGCATTTTTAAGTTGTAATTGAGATTAGCCTCGATACGTACAGCTGGAGCCCTGCCCGTGAACTTCGCTGGAAGGCTGGCTGTGCAAACCATCCATCACTCCGTTTCACATGGGCAGTAACCTAATGACACCACAAAAATCTCACCACGTCCCTCGCTCCACACGTTCGGGCTCCTGCCAGGGGGCCTCGGCTGTGGGGTTTGCCTTCCGAGGTCTGGAGCACCCTATAGGCTCTCCCTAAAGATGGGCATGATTCTCTCTGGGGGTGGCCAGGTCTTCTACAATGTAGAAGTCTTGTAGCCTGAAAGTGCTTTTGCTGTCATCTGGCTTGCTAGATTCGCAGTCACAGAATCACAGAATGCTATGGGGTTGGAAAGGACCTCTGGAGATCATCTAGTCCAACCCCCCTGCCAAAGCAGGTCCACCCAGAGCAGGTTGCACAGGAATGTGTCCAGGTGGGTTTGAATGTCTCCAGAGACAGAGACTCCACCACCTCTCTGGACAGCCTGCTCCAGGGCTCTGCCACCCTCAAAGTAAAGAAGTTCCTCCTCATGTTTAGATGGAACTTCTTATGTTCCAGTTTGTGCCCATTACCTCTTTTCCTGTCACTGGGCTCCACTGAAAAAAGCCTGGCCCGTCCTCTTTACACCCACCCTTTAAGTATTTATAGGTGTTGATCAGATCCCCCCTCAGCCTTCTCTTCTCCAGACTAGAAAAACCCAAGTCCCTCAGCCTTTCCTCATAAGAGAGATGTTCCAGTCCCCTCATCATCTTCATGCTAACCGAAAGCCCACGCATACTACTACCGACTCCAGCACGCTTTGGGTGAAGCCCATAAAGATGGGCAAGATCACTTCTCATGGATGGGAATAAAATATTTTGTTTGTTACTACTCAGCTAACCACAATAAAAATAAACAGTTCCCTTTCATGTGGTGATGATACAAAGCAATCATGCTCTATTCCTTTTTTTAATTATTAGGTTGAAAGATTCAGTGTCTTCCTGGCATGTTTAATTCTGAATCATATTCTTCACATATATAAATAGCCACCAACTGTATGTAGTAGCGGAGGGGAGGGTCAGGGAACTAGCTTCATGTCAAGAAAGCATTTCCTATGGAGTCACCAAATCTGTCCTGGAACAACTCCTACATCGGTCCTTGTGGCCAAGAAGGCCAATGGCATCCTGGGGTGCATTAAAAAGAGCATGGCCAGCAGGTCAAGGGAGGTCATTCTCCCCCTCTTCTCTGCCCAGGTGAGGCCTCATCTGGAGTACTGGGTCCAGTTCTGGGCTCCCCAGTTCTAGAAGGACAAGGAACTGCTGGAGAGAGCCCAGCAGAGGGCTTCAGAGATGATGAAGGGACTGGAGCACCTCTCTGATGAGGAAAGGCTGAGAGATCTGGGTCTGTTTAGCCTGGAGAAGACTGAGGGGGAAATCTCATCAATGCTTATCGATACCTAAAGGACGAGCGTCAAGAGAATGGGGCCAGACTCTTCTCAGTGGTGCCTGGTGACAGGACAAGGGGCAATGGACACAAATTGGAACACAAGACATTCCATCTGAAAATGAGGGAAAACTTCTTTACTTTGAGGGTGGCAGAGCCCTGGCACAGGCGGCCCAGACATGGTGTGGAGTCTCCTTCTCTGGAGACATTCAAAACCCGCCTGGATGCGTTCCTGGCCAGCCTGCTCTGGGTGGCCCTGCTTTGGCAGGGGGTGGGACGGGATGATCTCCAGAGATCCCTTCCAACCACAAAAAGTCTGTGGTGAGGCCGATGGCTGCCGTGTCCTTGCACACTCTGGGTAGAGCTCTCCAACCTCACTGCCATGGGGAAGCTTCTCCTCCGTGAACATCACACAGCCAAAACTTACTTTTGTAAAGACGCGTTAAAGGTTTCCCAGCTGAAATTCCAAACCCCTGGGGCCAAGGAGACTGTTGGGAGATGTTCCCCTCTGGTACCGAGAGCCCTGGTACCGGAGAAAACCCTGCCTTCTCCAAGCCACCAGGGCCCAGGACGCCGGGCCTTACTTACCCACCCCCCCACCCTCCCTCCTTCGGGCCGGGGGCTGGCGGCCCGGGATGTTGCCCACGACC
>NW_015090868.1:4206618-4363440 GCF_001431845.1 Calidris pugnax | reverse complement strand
GGGGGGAGCCTCGGGCGGGAGGTCAGTCGTGAGCTTAGGTTGTTTGTAATATTCAAATATATGGAAATCCTACGTTGCGGACGTTGCTTTGTAGCTCGTGGAATAGTGATACCGTGTTTGAAACGCTGAAAATGTGATAAAGCTGGCACTGGCGCAGCCGGAGCGGCTGCCGTCCTGCAGCCCGAGCACACACGCTCCTGGCATATTTTATTATTTTTTTATTTTTTTTTTTTTTTAAAGAATATCTTCAACACTCGCTCGCTCCTCCGCTCGCTACTATTTATACCCCGCAAGGTTGGCGAGGAGAGGAGGGACGGCGCTTGGGAAGGACGCTGAGCTTAAACTTGATACCATTGTGCCAAGGCCGAGGCGAGAGGGGAGTATTTAAAATAAAACAGAAAAAAAAAAAGAAAAAAAAAAAAAAGAAAAAAAAAAAAGCCCCAGCAAACACCCCTCAAAACAGCCCAAGCTCCTCTTTCCCCTATCGTTATTCTAGTTTCTGATCAAAGCTGAGGACTGAGCATCCCCTATCTCGTTAGGGATAGCATAGCATGGGTTGGGTTGGAAGGGACCTTAAGGACCATCCAGTTCCAACCCCCTGCCCTGGGCAGGGACACCTCCCACCAGACCAGGTTGCTCCAAGCCCCATCCAGCCTGGCCTTGAACCCCTCCAGGGATGGGGCAGTCACAGCTTCTCTGGGCAAGGGTTCTTGCTTCATCCAGGGCTTTTTACAGCCTCCCACCAGGACCACGGCCGTGTTTTGGTGGGTTGGTTGGTTTGTTTAATGCCAGTACAGCTGGTTACACCCCACACCGGGGGGGAGTCTCTGAAAGACGTGGTGGCAGGTACATGACTTCCACTTAGGTGGGTAAAGTAAATCCTTGTTGGTCACTGCCTATGCATTATAAGGCAGGTAACAGTCTAAAAGTAGCGATAATGTGAAACACTGGTTATATTAAGGCTAGCAAATGAGGTGATACACTATTGAGCACACAACTCGTGGTTAATAATTTTCTTCCTTTTTTCTAAATGAACTCAGTACGCAGTAATACTTCTCTAACGTGTGGAGAGGTAAGCTTTTCATAGAACTTATTTTTTGCGGGCGCAGAAAAGCTTTAACCTGCTTGGAGTGCATCATTGAGATTTTTCAGAGTGGGTGGTGGCGACCAATACGATGGAGCTGGATTACTAAATAATACAGGTATTAACACTTGCTTATTCCTCGTGACCGTGCGCCGGTGGAACGGCGGCCGTGCCTTCCTCGTAGCGGCTGGCTCGCGTGACTCCCTGCCCGCCGCCGGGGCCAGCTTCATTCTCCGAGTGCTAATTATCGTGGGTGAGCAATGGGTTGCTTTTTGAGCTCTGGGTTGTTGTTTTTTTTTTCCACGGCGTTTAATTGCAGAGGTGGTAACAGGGCTGTATTTAAAATTCACGTAGTCACTTGTAAACTATTGCAGAGTTCTGGTCTCTGGCTGAGATCAGGCAGTCTGGGAATTCTGATGGCATTACTTTACCTAGCATCATTTTTCATCCAGGGTAAACATGTAAAGATTCCAGAACTTGAAAATATTTGAACAAATGTTAAACTTATAGTAGCTGGCACCTTAAAACTGTGTTTAATGGTATCTTTTTGAGCCATTTAGCTTCAGTAAACAGTGAGCCTTACTGTTGGGTGCAGAACTGCTCCTGCTTCTCATGTGTTTTACGTGGTCACTTCTGAAGTATTGATTTCATCTGTAAGACTAAGTCCACAAAAATGCAGCGTAAAGGCCTTGACAAACTCGAGAATTGACAGAGTAATGACACTTTAAATGCATTTGGGGCTCCTGTTTCCAACTCTTGCATTTTGTGGTTTCAGACTTTTGTCTGCAATCACGTATGGAAGCAGTGGGTTTCTTTTTTTAATAAGAGCCATGATTCTTTCACAGAGGTGGATTGTTACGAAAAATGTGAACTCTCAGGAGGATTCTTTTTTTTTTTTCTAATTGTAGGACTTAGTATTGAGCTAACATGTCAAGTAGCTAATGATCTCAGCAATCTAGCAAGATAATTACTTAGACTTGTAATAGAAACTGTGGAATGCAGATTAACCAGCTGATAGCACGGGATTGATTTATATATATAAAAATATACATATGTTTTTGTATATATATATGCATTTTATACATATATATAAATGTGGTATGCTACATATTCATATAAGATGCTAAATAATAAATAAGTGCCATTGCTGTGTTAGGATTGTGTGATGTGGAAGTGTTCAAGGCCAGGCTGGATGGGACTTTGAGCAACCAGGTCTAGTGGGAGGTGTCCCGGCCCATGGCAGGGGGTTGGAACTGGATGGTCTTTAAGGTCTCTTTCAACTCTAACCATTCTATGATTCTATGTTGAGAGGTACCTCTGTGAGCAAAGGTGGTATGATCCAGCAGAAAATGCTCCAGTAACTGCCTGTTCCTTTTTCTGTTTAGGTCATTTTGTTCTCTGTGTTCAATTTCATAGTATATCCTGAGTTACTATTTAATCGAGAGATTCGAGCCCTTCTAAAGTTCCCTTTATGCCATAAATTCAGAGGATTACCTGGCGAGTTTGTGGAATGCTCAGATTGGAGTTAATGCAGGATAGGGTTAATGCTCTTTATTCTGCTTTACTTGATTTCTTATGGGAAGAGAACACTTCTTCAGTGTTTAGGAAGTGTAACTGCCTGTTGTGCACTTGCTTTTAAGCAAACACAAAAGTGAGAATGATAACAGCCTAGTTCTTTTTGAGGGAGTACTTGCACTGTGGAGTGTTTTCCTAATTCATGTATGAAGGAGTTTTTAGACTCAGCGGTTGTTCTGATAGAGCCATGTGAAAAGTTGTTTTCTGCTTTCCTATTTTCTCTGGTGTCACTGAGACTATTCCACAAAGCACATTGGCTGTACCTAGGTGTACTTTATTACTTGAATAGAAATTGATGCTATTTGATAATTTTCTTTGTCCTCTAAGTGACAAAATAATAGTAATTAGGAGCCTTAGTGGGCTTTTTCCAGTACCAAAAAAGTTATGTCACTTTCCACTGAACAGTAGGATTTTCCTTTTTCCCCCCCTGTTTCTAGCACCTTATATTAACGTTGTTAATTTCGTTGACTTTTGTTGACTTTTCCTTCCCTTGGATGAATTGTATTAATCCTTGACGATTCTGGCAGTTTTCAGCTGAAGTTGCTTGCCTCAAACTGCTTCTGTTAGTGTTCTGTTTAGGCTTTGTGTCAGGAAGAACCGAGGCTGCTGTTATGGATGGCTGTGATGCCATCTGCACATCACCCTCTTATATCAACTCCCCAGTCTCTGTCGTCATTTCTCTTTGGATGGTTCTCCTAGCTCTGTCATCTTGTTTGACTTTATCATAAAATTTATTTTAGTTCTTCCAGTTCACTGAAATCTAAATATGAAGCTGCCAATGTGCTCTCAGCGATCTTCAAATATTTAGAGATTTCACAATTCTGTTTTCCTTTTGCCTTCTTAAATATGTTATGTAAAAAAGGGACGCTAGATCATTTTTGCATTTAATATAAATGTGGATACACATTACCATGCAGTAATACATGTCCTGGACAGAGCGTTTGGGAATTCTGCAGGGAAATGAAACCAGTGTGCTCAAAGCACCGGGAGTTGAGATGTTTGAACCCACGTTGGGTTTTGATGGGCTGGTTCCTATTGCAGATCCCACTGAACGTGCGTGTGGTGGTTGTCCTTCTGCTTAGAGAAATGGTGGTCAGCAGCTGTACAGCAAGCTCCCTCAGGTGGGGTGAAACATCTGAATGTGGGTGGTGTAGCTCTTTATTCTAATGGCTGGCATTCCCAATATCTCCAATACCTTTTACTGTATACTCTGTACACTGTCTATAACAGGAAGAAACAAGAAAACCTTGCTCCCAGAGCAATTTCCCCTACTGTGTTTGCCCCGTTTCTGTCAGTGAAGAAGGTGGACGTGCCTTTTTCAAGCAAGAACAGAACTATTGAAAGAGGAATTTTCTTTACTATGAAAAATACATTTGTAGCTATGTAAAGTATCTGTGTATTCCCTGATCTCCTGGCAATGTCTGAGGTCCATGTGGTGTGTCCTGGACTTGTTTGGTTTGGTGGCATCAGCTGGCACCGTATGAGGCCTGGATGGAGTGACCTTTGGAATGGTGCCCCTTTTCCCTTTGTGGAATCAGCTGTAAATCTACAGCACTGGCCAAAAAGGAAATGCTTTTAGTTGTCGTGCTCCTGAACGAGTGAGATGATACTGTTGGGTGAGCCTGAGTATTTGGTGCTGGAAGAATTACAGACCTCTGTTTTGCCTCTGTCATCTCCTACTGGAGTTGTAGCTGAGACTGTTGGAGACAGGTACTGACTGGTCATGTCCCTGGTGTTGAATTGCAGCAGACTGATAATCTCCTCTGAAGAATTTAGAAAATAGGAGGATTTTGCTGCACCATCGTTCCAGGAGGGTTTGGGAACTAAGGATGTGTATGCCAACGGGCAGTCTGATGGAGTTGTAAAAGAGTACGGGCTGATAAACAAACTGCTGTGAAACAAGAAAAGCTGTGAACTTGTCCATCAGCTGTGATTTGTGTGCCCATTCTCACAATAAACATTATTTACCTTTTCTTTTTCATTTTACTTGGCATTTTACCTGTATGCTCACAGTGAGTCAAATGGAATTACTCTTTTTTTTGAGAAAGCTAAAGGTAAGATAGTTGTAGTATTTCAAGACCGTGATGTGAGACCACTTTGAAGGTATAAATGGAAGATGCCACTGACAGTGGCTTACGCATAGCACTGTTAATGCCTTGCCTATAACAGTCATCAGTTCTTGGACAAAGTTGGAGGAGCTTGCTCTTAATCTCTGATCCAAATGTTTTGGTGGTAGGGAAATATTTCCCTTACTGTGATTACTAGAGATACTTGAAATACCAGTGATGTGACTTTAAAAGGGAAGCTGGAAATTGATTGCAGAATACTTTCTAGGAGTGTGCCTTTTTTTGTGGGTTTTTTTGTTTGTTTATTTTTTGTTTTTAAAAAAAGGGTTCTTTAATTTACAGAATCCGAGATTGGCTGGGAGGTACCTTTGGAAGTACTTTGGAGGTACTTTGCCTCCAGACTGAAGCAGGACTGTTGCCCCTGTGGGATCCGGTCAGCCATGGCAGGATCTGGCTGAGCCTTGACAATCTCTGTGGATGGAGGTTATGTCAACTTATTTTGGATATTCTTGCAAATAACTTTGCCCAAGGAGAGAAATAACTTGAACTGCGATGGCTGATGAGGATTAAAGGCAGGGGATGTTATTGAAGTCAGTTGGCAATTGTACTCAGCTTTTGGTACTGCACTCTTTCAGATGAAACCCATGGAGGCTTTCAAGGGAATTAGTCTAAAACAAGCTGGTGGCGCCCCTTGTCTCTAAAATTACACCTATCAGAGGAGCCGTCCTGTTGCTCTGCAGGGCTGTAGCTCTTTATTGCAGCTCCAAGTTGCAAGAACCTGTGTAGTTCTTTGAATGCTGGCTCCTGCCATGAGAAATTCTTTTATTCTCCCTTTGAGTTGAGTTGCCCCCCCCCTTTGACCTGCCTTTCCTTTTGTCCAGTTGAACAGTTGAAGCTGCAATCTGTCAATGTCCTTAGAATTGCTTGGGGGGGGGAATCTCCAAGTTTTCTGGGACAAATTAGCAGGAAACCTGAAATTTTTTCTCGTGGTATATGCTTAAATGGTGAGAAATTGGAGGGTTGCTTTGTGGACATAAGTACAAATAGCTTGATAAATAATTATCCTGCAGAAAAGTGGTATATAGACAATATGTAAACTTAGAAGTCTGTCTGTGCAAACTTTATCTGCACTTTCTGGAGCTCTGCTACCCTGTGGTGGTCAGCGTGGCTTCCAGTCTGTGGACCAAAAGCTACATACACAGCTGGTTGTTACTTGTAAACAGGGTGTCCAGTTTGAGAGAAATATAAAGGACTGTTTGATTAGAAAATGCTGAAATTGAACGTGCTTTTCACTTTGGGTTTGTTTGGGTTTGAGTGTGGTTTTTGGTGGTGTGGGGTTTTTTGGTGTTATTTGTTTTGCTTTTCCTTTGCTTATTTTATTAATTTTGATGTCTAGAATTCTGTGTTATTCATTGTCACTTCTCTGTAGCTGCAGTATTCCATGCTGGTAGTTTCTCGTGTCTGTCTTGGCCATTAAACTGCTCAATTAAAAAGATAGCTTGGGGCAAACTCATTCACCGTGAACGTTTGAAAGCAACTGGGACAGGTATTCGTTTTGAGAGATGTTGGTCCATAAAGAAAAGCAGTATGCAGTATGTGTCTCAACATGAGGATTATTTATATCAATATTAAAACATTAATTCACCATTTAAATTATGAATGGACATAAAACTTCCTTTAGCAATATCAGGACGATGTCATGTTCTTGAATTTCTATGATCTTTTGAGAAAAATAAAGAATAACTTGATATTGGGTTTGAAAGACTTTTAACTCTCCTCTCTGCCAAAGGCAGTGCTGTTTGGAGTATCTTGTCATCTGCAGTGATGTCAGTTGGAGATTAAACTCCTCTTTTGATGGAGTTTTACCTGTCACAGAGCATGAACTTTCCTGACATCTCCATTGCTAGGCTTTATTGAAACGCTTGTTAATCCTTCTACTGATTTGCACCGGTTCTGTTCATGCTCTTTGGGGTTAGTAAAGCCAGAAGTCACACTTTTTAGAAAACGTAGCTTCTAGTGAATCCTCTTCTATCAATTAAATCAGTCTATAATTTTCCCCAAAACTGGAATCATTAAATGCAGTCAAAGATGAACTGTTCCATCTTGACTTGTTGGCCCAGATCTGTCTGAAGGCTGACTAGTGTTGATGGAGGAGCTGGCAATTAAACATGCTAAAGCTCAAATAAAACCAAAACCCACTCGGGTGAAAGGATAGGTTGTTTGGACAACTAATTCTTGCAACAAGGTGTATGCAGTGTTAATGTTTCCACTTCGTAGACTGTAAAAACAAACTTTTGTTAATGATCTTCTGTCTTTGTTCCCGGGAGTACATGTTCCGCACAGCACGGGACTGGAACGGTGAGCTTGGTCAGCTGGTCTAAGAAATTAGCACTGAAATTATCCTCTCCTACTGTTACTCAGGGCAGAGATCTAATCTGCCTCGTTAGAAGATTTCTTGCAGAGATTAGACAACAGTGTTTGACGCAGGCTCCCCTGTTGTCTTCAATGCCACGTACAGTTCCTGGTGTAAGGTCAGTGCAGTTTAGAGTCATAGAATCGTTTTGGTTGGACCTTTAAGATCATCCAGTCCAACCATTAACCTTACAATGCCAAGTTACCACTGTTTGCTAGAGGTTTTTGGGCCTGGTTTTGGCATTCTTTGGGAGTGGTTTTTTTTGTGGGTTTTTTTGTAGATGTATTGGTTGAAACCAGGTGGTGCTTTGTCCATCTTTGAATAAGGACTTTGTGATTCCCTCTGAGAAGCTTGGCAGCTTTCAGTTTAGCAAAGGTGCTGGTGTTCAAACCATTACTGTATGGCTCTGTTTTTTGTTTTTTGTTTTTTTTTTTTTAATTTCTCCCCTTCCCCCACAGTTATTGTTTTGGGGAGAAGAAAGAAGGGAAAAGGAATGCTTGTATTTATAGAGTCATGGAATGGTTAGAGTTGGAAGGGACACTGAGGATCATTGAGTTCCAACCCCCCTGCCATGAGCAACCAGAGCAGGTTGCTCAAAGCCCCATCCAGCCTGGCCTTGAACCCCTCCAGGGATGGGGCAGCCACAGCTTCTCTGGGCAACCTGGGCTGGCGTCTCACCACCCTCACAATAAAGAATTTCTTTCTAATATCTAATCTAAATCTCTCCTCTTTCAGTTTAAAGCCATTACCCCTCATCCTATCAACTATTCCTCTCCACCTTTCGGACATCAGACATTCAGCCCTGCGTGTACACGATCATTTCTGACTCATAGCTCAAGGTTTTGATGGTCCTGCGGGTTTGTTGTTGACGCTGACTGTCTAAGCATGTGAAGAGGTTCCCACTGATGCTGCCTCCGCAGAGTCCATCGGAAGAGTGTTGCATGACAGTGGGAACCTCACCTTTGATGCTGCTTGTTTGTGGCAGTTTGGTGCTGGCCACTTCTGGATGTCCTGGCCTAGCGGTTCTTGGCACCGCAAGCCGGCTCCGTCTGTTGCAGCACCCTCTCATCTGGTTTGCGCACTGGTTATTGCTTTCTTCCCAGTCGTCCAGGATCTTCAAACCATTACTCCCTGCTTGACTATTATCTAATCTGAGGAAGCCTATTGACTGCAATATTCCACCTAATTGCATGGCTTGTCTGCCAGTTTCGCCTCTGCAGACAAGCACCTTTAGTGCTGACTCGATAGGTTTATTGCGTTGTAGATATCTAGGAGATGTCTGTAGGAACTTAGTGTTAGCATCAAGAAATGCCATCTGGACAACTCCCTGTTTTGGGTATGTTCTTTACCAGATGTTTGTAGCTGGGCAGGCTCTATGGTGTCAGTATCTTCTCAGGTGTATGTATACCAGAGCTAAACTCTTTTGCAGAATTCCACTAAAGAGAACACTGGTTTGTATATTTTATTTACTCCTTATTTAGTGATACAAGCCAGACTTTGTGCTTTATTCTTTTATGTTTCAAGCAGTGTGGAACATGGCCTGGTTTTGTTGTCTCTGAAATCTCATCCTTTTCATGTCTCTATTACCAGCAGCTGCCATCAACAGTACGAAAGTACTGGAAGAGAAGCTGCTGGTACGATTCATAGTTCATAAAGCGACATGTGTTATCACCTAATATGTGGCTCAACTTAATGAATTTGCTGCCAGCATGGTCTTTCTGAGAGGTTCTCTTCCTCACCTAATAGAATACTTGTCATGGACTTTTTTGGGTGCAGTGAGGGTCACTTTACTTCATGCTCAATTGCAGATAATCAGATGTTTTGTTAAGTTTGGATCTATAGGTGGGCTCTTTTCTTTTGCAAGCTTTCCCTAAATGAAAGAAGCTCCTCACAGGTGTTTTGATCTGGTTCTGTCCTAAATTGTGGCTTGGTATAGAAGTGTCTCAAAGCTACAGATGTCCCCTGTAGCACACCTCTGGTTCCTCTGCTTTGTTTTGTGCTCGTAAACAGTTCACAGGACCTGTTCAGGAATTGTTAGAGCTGAGTATTATGAAACCGAAGTGTCTGGGTGTTGTCTCCTACTATAGCAGTATAATCAGCCGGAGCCTTGATGCCAGGAGATAATAATGGCTGGTTCTGCAGTCAGCGTGGGGTTGGTGGCCTGGGGCAGCTGGATTCCTTCAGGCATTTGCACTCTCAGGATCTGCCTAGAAGGATGGCAGAGGCTTTTGCCAAGCAGTCAGGAAGCTCTGTTATTTTAGCATGCTTCAATCTGTAGGTGCAGAATAAATGTTCTTGCTCTGCACCAACTCATGTGATGAATAGCTGATACCGATACTCATTTGGAGTTGTGCAGAGCATGGCTTCACCCAAGGTTTCTTTATCCTTTGTAGCTCCTTGAGGTTCTAATACCAAGTAGTACAAACCTCATGAGCTCCACAGTTTTCTCAGGAGATTACAAAAGTTCTTGGTCATCCCCTTCATTAGGTACACTGCTTGTGGTAAGAGCTTGCCTCTACCTTATTACACAAACACCCAGATCAAGATATCAGAGCAGTTTCTGTGTGTGGTTAGGACTCATCACTACCTTTCTTTCCTTGCCCTGAACTTATTTAGGTTTGTGTGCCCTGGATTTCCTGTAATACGGTGTCCTGCTGTTCAGCAAAGGGATTCCAAGGTCAAATACCATCAAGCAAGTCTTCAGTGTCACAGTTTCTCCTAAGGTGTCACATAGCTTTCATGAGGGTTGTATTTGGCATAACTGGTATTTAGCCGTGCTTCTCTGCTCTAATAGTGCCGCATATCAACACTTCAGATGTTAGTAAAGCTGGTTCCAAACTTCAGCCAGCTTGAGCTGGTGGTTCATTTAATAGCTTAATTGCAAGGTGATAATTGAATAGCAGCTGTCTTCAGTTTCCTAGATGAGGAGGCAGTATCATTAGACCTTCTGAAATCTTGCTAGAAACTGCTTCTACTGAAAGAGGTACTGCAGCTTTAGCCATTACTTTAGCAAGAAAAGTATTGAGTGTGCTTTTTTTTTTTATTTTTGTGGTTGTATTGGACTAGTGGCTTCCCCTCCTGCCCTGCAGCCTCTTGGCTGGATGTTTCAAGCACCGGGCAGTGATGTTTGCTGTAAAACACACATTTGTAAAATTGCATTTTTAGACAAATAACTGCTGTGGAGCCTTGAGAGGAGAGACCATAATGTACCCAAAACTGTTTGAGGAGAGCAAAGGTAATGAACTGCAGCGGTTAGAACAGCCCTTCTAGCAGAAGGCTTGGCATTTCTATGGTATAGCTTGGCATGTGGGCACACCTCCAGCCCTGATTCTTGTGTGGGGTACCCTGTAGGTAAGTTGTCATCTAAATATAGTATCCCTGTGTGGTGGGGGGTTCCCCCCTGCTATGGGCTATTTTCAGTACAAAGTAAGTGGGAAAGCTTTTCTTCTGCAAGGCCATTCCATCACAGGCTTTCAGATGTTTCCAGATGTTTAACTTCCTTCTTGAAGACCGTGTGGAAGCTGGGTGGGGGACTCTGGGATCAGCCTTTCTGCTCTGTAATCTGAAATGGGAGGCATATCATTGATAAAAGAAGTCTGGTTCTGTAGAGGTCATTCCATAGTATCCACATAAGTTATATTTAGAACTTGTTTATGTCTGACTGGTGTCAGAGTAAAGCTACTGTTACAAACTGCTTATTTATTTATAAACACACAGCGAATGCCAGCTTCCTGTAGAGGGGCAGCCTAGAAATTGTGGGGAGAGAAAGGTTTCTAGGAAGAAAAAAAAATAATTCAGTTGCCATGTGTTCTTGACGGCTGTTTTGTTTTGCCAACCAATGGCTTTGTATAAAACTAGTTTTATGCTTGTCAAATGTAAATACAGCCAGATGCTGTGGAGAAGTGGGTTTCTCAATCTCCAGGACTAGTCATGGCCTCCAGGTAGCAGAAGGTGGCTTACGACACAGTTGGAAAAGCTGTGTGCTGGTTCCTTCCCTGCATCTCTTTGGCTGATCTTCTCCCTCTTCCCCCTCAAAAAAATGATTTAAAAATGCATTATTCATCCCATTTCTTATTTAGTTGTGAGTGAACAATTTTAATGGTGCGCAAAGGTGCAGATCCTTGAATCTGTTACATGTTAATGGCCTTTTGGTGTGTGGTTTGTTTTCGGGTTTTGTTTGAGAGAAGCACAATCTCAGAGAAACCTGAAATGGCAAATTCAACTTCTTTTCTCTAAATAACGTTGAGTAACTGTGCAGTCATACAACCTATTAAGAGGAGAAAGCGCAGCACAACCCTGTGCTTGTTCATTCAGCTTTTAGTTACCTAGAATTTGTCTTGTAAATGTAGACATGAGCTCAGGGTGGTGGTTTTTGGTGTTTGGGATTTTTTTCTTTTATGCCCTTGCACGCGCTTTTTTTCATTGTCAAAGAAATGTTTAAAGTTTGCTTTATTTTGACTTGTAGCTGTCAGTGCAGAATACCGGTTACTACTGTTTGGTAGCTGGATTTTAATGTGAAATAACCAAAGGAAAACTTGCCTATAAAATCTTTAAAACTTTTTGACTTCCCTAATGCAAAACAGTAATATTTTTAAAACACAAAAGATAAATCTGTGGTGCCAGATGGGGAAAATGTCACATAATGTGTGTCTGTCCATACTTGCAAAGAAAAGAAGTCTGTCATTGAAGCCATTATGAATACTCCAGGAATTTTTCCATGCTCTTCAGCTCTTCCAGAAATCACTTTCAGAAAGTGGCAAAATGGCCTTTGTACTCAACGATACATCCCGGAGAACAAGTTTAATCTCTCTGGACTAACGGCTGCCTTTCTACAAACCAGTGACTTTGAGGTTAATGTTTAAATATTTAAATGGATTTGGCCCGCTGCCATTTAAGTAGAACGGCATGTGCTTAGCCCTGAGACTCAAACAGTTCCCTGGGTAGCCAAAAAAAAAAAAAGAATTACTCAATAGTGCAGTGATCTGGTAACTTCAAAGATGGTAATTTAAGGCTACAAATTACAATTTAGGATACAAAGGTATCCTAGAGGAGGGCTGTTGATCCCATTTTCCTATTTAGTTGAGGGGGATTTTTACAGATGGTGTTAGAACTTTTTATAGAGCTTTTTAGGTTAAATGGGAGCATTTATCTGTGGGTCAAAGTCCAGTATAAACAAGCTAGTGTAGACTCCGGTAAAAAAATAATCCTAAAAGCTACTGACCTGCACGAAGGAATTTGAGACTTGTGGAAAACTGGTTAACTTGTTAAATTCGGATGACTTAGTTTGGGTTGCAATGCAAGGGTTGAGCAAAGGATTGATGAGCTCAAACTTAATTTGGGAATCTTGGTACTTATGACTTGAAACAGAAAAAATTATAGAATGAAGCCAAGAGTAATTGTGCTGTCATTCTTTGGAAGTCTCGTGCTCTTTACCTTAATCCAGAGAACTGTGGTGCCTCTATCTGGAAGAGAGGTGGGACCTTTGACCCTGGGACCGCATCTCTCTAATCTGGTCTAATTCTGACCTTAAATTTACCAAGAACTCTGCTAAAAGCATCCCTCTTGGGAGAGTGCTTCCCGCCTCTCAGGCCAGATGATGCAAACCCAGGTTTTCTGCCAAGTATCCTAAATATTTTCTATCAGTGGCCAGGTCAGAGCCATGCTGTGCTGGTGCCTGGATGCTCTCTGCAGCTGCGGGGATGGAGTGGTGTACGAGACGTGCTGAGATAAGCCTGGCCGAGCAGAGGGAGGATACAATTTTCTTTCCTCATCTGGCTTCGTTGTACAAATCTCATGTGCGAGTTAAACAAGTATGTAAATTTTTCAACATGTGTAGAGGTGAAATCCCACACTTAAGAACTTTTCAAGAAAATAATTATAAATCCTGTAACTTCCATGAAATAAATGAAATAAGCCTATGCAATAAATATTTGAAGTTGCAACAACTTCCTGGACAAACCAGTATTTTGTTTAACACTCATTAAGTTGTGCGGTATTTGTATTTCAGCAGGGAAGTGAAATGCTCTGGGCCAGTGTTACAGTTAATTGCTTGAGCTCATGTTTGCATGTCCTAAAGGAAGGAATGATACTGCAAATGGCCAGCACAAAATTAATACGTCACATATTATCATGTGATTTTTGTGGCCTAAGGGGATGGTGCCTCAGTAAATGGTTATGGAATATGCACAGTCCCAAAAAGCATCCTCCTGTGGGCAGTGGAAGTGCTACACCTCTAAAACTAGTGTCATAGAACCATAGGATGATCCGGGTTGGAAGGGACCTTAAGGATCATCGAGTTCCAACCCCCCCTGCCATGGGCAGGGACACCTCCCACCAGACCAGGTTGCTCAAAGCCCCATCCAGCCTGGCCTTGAACCTCTCCAGGGATGGGGCAGCCACAGCTGCTCTGGGCAACCTGTTCCAGTGTCTCACCACCCTCACAGTAAAGACTCCTTACTGTTTTCTATCATTGATGTCAACAGTTGGAGACAAAAATTAATGATAATTTAATGTATCTGCAGATTTCATTATAAACTAAATCAATTTCTACTTCATTAGCTGTTTCACTTGCCATCCCAGGATGATTGGTTGACCATCCTTGACCAGGTTGACCTGGTTGGTTGACCAGTCTCTTCCTTCATGGTGATGGTCTCTTCCTTCATGCTGGTGGCTGAGAGGAACAGGAAAGAAATCAGAGTTTACTTTTGAGTGCTTAACAGATGGATAATAAAATGATAATCTGTGTTTTGTCCAAGAAATACGACAGTAAATACCTCAGCCAGAAAACTTCTAGTAGGAGCTTTACTACACCTTCCGTTCAAGATTAATTTTTTTAAATCCTAGTTCTGAAGAAAAAGGCTGTCTCCTAACCTTTGCGTGTTAAGTTGGGTGAAAGAGAATGGTGTGTTCAGACTGTCAGCTCAACTCTGAAAAGCTTGTGGTGATCTCTGCCCGGTGCTGCCACGAGTTGTCCGCCTGCTCCAGCAGCCCCTTCCAGTGTCCTTAGCCAAGGGAAAGAGCTCCAGCGGTCAAAGGGGTGGGCAGACAATTTGAGAAGCCTGCTTTCTTGGACAGCTAAGTTTATTCAGTTGATGAAATATGAATGGATGGGTCAAACAGAAAATAATATTGGATCTGTGGTGTTCTGGAGGTGTTTAAGCAGTATTTAAGCAGAGTGAAAGCATGTTAATCTCCGTGAGGGAGGTTGTTACGAGCAAAGTGGCCAGTAATAAAGGAGAAACATCTGCCCATCTCTCAGTGTTGAGATGGATGGGTACCTTAAAGAGCAGCTTTTCAGAAATCCTTAATGTCATGACCAAGCCATAATGACTTGCAGCAGTGACCCAGGAAGGTCTGGTAATGGCAAGGTGATGGCAGGGGAGGGATGACCTGGATGGGCAACCTTTGGGCAGTGATGTGTTTATTTTGGAGGCTACTCCTATTCCACAGGTGCTCAGTGCTCCATTTTGCTGTTAAATTCTGGTGCATTGTGTTGTTCTGATGGTAAACGCAATGAACGCGGAGCCAGCATTTGAGGCGCTGGGATGGGGTCTTGATGACGAGCCAAAGTCTTGGCCCTTCCAGTATTGCTGTCTTCCACTGGTAGCTCAGTGGAGCTGTAGTACGCTGTGTGTTAGGTGGAGTTTGAAGCCTGTTGCCATCCAGGTAACTTCTATGAGGCTCTTTGAAGAACAGAGAGAGATTTGGATTTGCCAAATCAGTTGGTTTGACACCTTGAAGCACTTTAATGCTACAAAGCTCATTGGTAGAGATTGTGGCCCGGGAATGCGGGATGGCTTAAAGAGGTCTTTCCAGTTCTGAAAGCAAGCATTTTATTAATTTAGTACTTGTTGCTAAAGGATGTCCTGCTGGTGTAAGAGTTTTCATGTATTTCTCTATAGGTAAAAGAGTTAGTTGAAGTTCTGTGCCTTCTTTTAAGGATAGTGCATTATCAATTCTCATTTATAATCAAAGATAAGTGCATAGTTTCTTGTAATACATATGTATCACCAACTGATGCACATTGGGCACTTTATACCTTAGTTTCCTAACTCCCTTTTTTTTCAGAAGTATTAGAAAATTTAAAAAGCAACCTCTATAATTTTGTGACCTTTCAAGGGACTTCAGGTTGTTTTTATTTCTTACCGCTTGAAAAGCCAGTCATTGAACTGAATAAATTAAATGAATGGAAAGTTCTGTTTCTCGTTCAGAAAGAGAAATTATTCTGAAATATTTAACTCTTCACCTCTAAGTTTGTGTACCCAAAGCCAGTGGTTTGTCTGTGTTTAAAAACATTGTCAGTGAGCATGTGCCACTCAAATGTCTTAATTTGAATGATGAATACGTTACAGTGGAGTTTAATACAGCTGTTATAATTTCGCATTTAAATTGACTTTGTTAAAATGTATTTGTTTATATTTGTTGCAATTCTTTTATACCCTGAGGAAAGAAATACTTGCAGAGGGTGAAAATAACCTTAATGCTGTTTTACATAGCTAGTGTATCCCAGCTTTCCTTTTATTTTTCCTTTTACTTTTCTTGCAATGCTGAATTAATTGAGAAAGCTACAGTAAATAAGGGTAACAGCAAATTATACACTTCTAGGGGAAATCTGTGATGTGGTTAAATTAATTGAGTACAGGAAAGTCTCTAGTTGAGGTTTTTTGGAAGCACTATATTCATCTTTCCTTGCCTGTAGCAGGCAGGAGCGAGACACTGCGGTTTACGTCACTTAAAGGTGAGGGAGAACTGTTAGTTCTGTAGGGCAAAAATGAATAATTGCTTGACGTGTTGCAATACGACTTTTTCCAAACAACTGTTCTTTCCTCGGGCTATCTGAAAGTAGGCTGAGATTTAATTTCTCCAAGCTCCTCTGCAGACTTTTTAATACAAAATTGTCTTCTCGGCCAGCTGTTTGTTGTAATCTGTGACGCAGGGGAGAAGGATGGTGGGTGGGTGTGTGGGGAACACCTGCAGGTCCTTGTGCGTTTCTCTTTGCACTTTGGAGCACGGGGACAATGTTTCCCTGCCCCATGAGCTCTGAGCATCCCATCCCACTTCTTGGGGAGCCCACAGCAATGGGGGACACCAGGCAAAAACTCCTGGCCGCTGTAGCTGCTGTGGAGGAAGTTTTGTAGCCTGGCTCTGTATCAGAGTTGTGGTAGCCTACAGCTTTATGAAAATAGCAGTTTGTGGTTTTTAAGCCTTAAGAGTCCCTCAGTAACAGGGGAATTGAAGAAGTCCATCCTCCTCCTGCTCCAGACCTGGCCGGGCGAACCAGTTGGTTACTTTGTTGAACAGAGCTGGTGTCCCTCACTGTAAATAAGGTCTGAAGCGTTACAGAGAATTCCTCTTTGCAAGTATCATCTGTTAAATCTGTGAAGTCCTTGTCGAACCTGCTCTTGAGACGTGTTGTGAGCACGCAGGGAGCTTTTGATGCAGCGCTGGCAGAGAGTCTAAGGAAAATTCTTCAGCCTGAGCCTTTTATTGCTGCGTGGCTGAACTGAAAAAAGTTGAAAGCTGAAAATCTCCTGAGAGGACTCTGTACAGTCTGGCTTCTAGGTTTTTGTTTTGTTTTCTTTTTTTTTTTTCTTCATTCTCTTTTCCCCTTAATCTTACTTATTGCCCTACTGATTGAGGAGAGCTTTTGATGACTAATCTAACTCAGCCACAACTTGTCTCTTTTAAAAGGCTTGTGCTTTGACCAGGGTGGGTAGTTTGTGGCGTGTCTTTCTTTGCCTCATGCCCTAGTGTGAGATGCTACTGTATTCTAAGTAACTTTCCAAACGCATTACTTGAAGTTGTTTATTCCAGAAGTACAGAATCATACTCTTCTATATGGCTCTTACAGTTTATTCTTTGCTACTTGGAGAATAATAAGATTACTTGTACTTTCTGAAGCTGTGTGCCTAAATGTAGTCCAAAATAAACCGTTTAGTTGCAAGAATTACACAGAAGCTGGTAATCTTTGTGAGGGAGGTTTGGTGACTTCTGTCAAACCATAACCACGTACTGTCATTGATTTAATGTTCCCTGGTAGTTTAAATTTAACAGCTAAAACAGAAGTATTAGTGGCTTCCACAATTAATGCTAAAAACATGCCAGGCTGGGAGAGAAATGCCAAAAGAAACCCTGCAAGTAGTTTCCATATGTTGCTGACACGTTATTTCCTGGAAGGCTGGTTGATGTGTTGGCAAAACTAGCATAATATGCCATTTTCTATTAAAGTTTGGGAAGAACAATCAAGTTGCAGTTCTTAAAATGGAGAGTTGGGGATGATAAAAGGCCTCCACTTAGTGGCTTTTTTTGGTATTCTCAGGATTTGAGGTAATCTTTGATCATTGATCTTTGCATGCTCTAAGGCATTGCTTTTTCATCTGTTGCTATCTTTAGCTAAGCTAAGATGCTAAAACAGGAGCTGCCGGTGTTTGATTTCTAAATAGAAGGAAAGATCAATAAAACTTTTAAAGGTGGTAGAGGAAACCTCATGTGTTTCTCCTTATGGGAGGGTTGAAGACTTATACCTAGAAAGGGGAAAAAAAAGTAGCGAATTAATGTAATACTGCAAAACTTATTTAAACCAACAAAGTTAAGCATTGGATTTATTATTAAATTGTAATAAATCCTCTGTCTTACTAGAGCTGAACTTGTAGGCAGGGCTAACTAACCTACAAACAAACATCTGGTGCTCAATGATGGAGCCCAACATCAGGGACAGGCAAATCAGTGACATCTAAAAGCTCACCTTTCAGGTGATAGAGGGCTGCTTCCCTCTTGGTACCCTTCTCCCTCGGTGATTCTGGAGACTTTTGGGTCAAGTAAACAGGTAGTCATGGGTTCAACTTGGCTTTTAGCTCTGCTGTGATTTTAACCTTTCCTCTGGAAATAGAGATGCAGGAGGAAAGGCTGGATGTGGCCGTCAGACCTGCATATGGGGCTGTTAGATAAGAGCATTAGGTATTTCTAAAGAAAGCCCAGAAGTAGCTTTTGAAGGTTTGTAGTGCAATGGCAGTATCCTAAATTTATGGTACTATTTCTTGGGTCATCTAACAACCTTTTAAGAATAATATCTGTTTTTTAATCTCTCCCATTCTAACCCTGAAATGGCAGAGGAGGAAAGGTGAAAAGTGCATGCGAGGAAGCGTGTGTGTGTGAGGAATAGTGTTGAATAAACTGAAAAATAAACTGAAATATTCCGAGTGGAAGCTGTGGTGGATGTCAGGTGTCCTGCACAGCCAGACAGGGTCCGATGTCTCACACTAGAAGGTCTGGAAAAGTGCATTAAGCTTAATATGCTTAACCATTTAACAGAAGGGGAGCACTGGAGCCACTGTGGGGTCTGACCCACACAGGTCTGTGTGTGAGCACGGGGGAATCTGTTATCACACCTGGTTCTCGTTGCTCTCCAAAACTGGTCCTTTCCTCCACAGGTGGAGCGAAGGAGCGTGGTCACTGGGACCTGAGGGAGCCTGGGATCTAGATGACCACACAGTGCTGATTGCTGCCCAGGAATGGGCTTTCATCCATGGGGACTAAAAAAGCAATTGTATCATCCTTGCGTGTCTTGTCCAGTTCCAGGTCACCCTGCCTTAGACCAGGCTGGCTGTGACAATGTATTCAGGTGCCAGCAAAACAAATGTGTCCTCCCCTGTCTCAGCTGAGGCTTCCTGACTTTCAGCTGGTTCTCTGCTTTACTGATGAGGCTTCAGCTGCTGAGAGCAGGTGATTTGTGTTTGCATCAGTGCAGCTGCAGAGTTCTGGTCTGTGCAGGAAATTGCTGCTGCCACTCAACACCTGAGAGCCTGCAAGTACCTTCTGTCCCGAGAAGGAGCTCATGACTGGTATTTCTCTGTATATATTCTTTCTAAATAAGCGTGACGGCACTGACATCTTGTTTCTTTCTGAATACGGTATGTATTAAGCAGAAAATGGTCTTGTGACTCTCACTTTTTTTTTTTCCCTAGTCAGTAATCTAAAAGTCATCTCTGCTGTTCTGCTCGGGGTGGGGACTCTTTTTCAGGCACCCTTTTGCAGGAGGGATCTTAATTTTTCATCCAGTGTTCTTTTTCCCAGGTATCTGTAGCTTTCTAAAGGAGTGTGTGAACTTGTTGGGGCCTACAGGAGAGAGGGGGAGGGATTCTTTATCAGGGAGTGGAGCTATAGAACAAGGGGTAACGGGTTTTTTTTTTTTTTTCCCTAGTCAGTAATCTGAAAGTCATCTCTGCTGTTCTGCTTTGGGTGGGGACTCTTATTCAGGCACCCTTTTGCTGGAGGGATCTTAATTTTTCTTCCAATGTTCTTTTTCCCAGGTATCTGTAGCTTTCTAAAGGAGTGTGTGAACTTGTTGGGGCCTACAGGAGAGAGGGGGAGGGATTCTTTATCAGGGAGTGGAGCTATAGAACAAGGGGTAACGGTTTTAAACTGAAACAGGCAAGATTTAGATTGGATATTTGGAAGAAATTCTTTCCTGTGAGAGTGGTGAGACATTGGAACAGGTTGCCCAGAGAAGCTGTGGACACTCCATCCCTGGAGGGGTTCAAGGCCAGGCTGGATGGGGCTTTGAGCAACCTGGTCTGGTGGGAGGTGTCCCTGCCCATGGCAGGGGGGTTGGAACTAGATGACTTTTAATGTCCCTTCCAACCCAAAGCATTCTATGATGCAATTATTCTTGTTGTGCAGAAAATGTGTGGCAGCCTACAGTCAGGAGAATCTGGTTTTGGGGTGTCCCCCTGAGCTTGGTGATGATATAATCCTTGTAGCTGTTGTTGCTGTTTAAGTGAGTGAGCAGCTGTGACTGCTGCAGTTACATCTCTTTAGTTGTTAGAAGCTGCTGAGGTGGCTCCCCTTGTGCTGGAGGGCTGTCAGCTTCCCTGGACTTCAGCTGGCTCTGTGCATCTCGGCAGAGAGGTGGGATGGCACGACAGGGCTGTCAAGCTCTTGTGGCTCAAGTAACATGAGATATATGAGACTTGGCAGCCTCAATTTGAGTGAGGTCTGGTGGTGAGACCACAGGAATGTTCTCTAAGTTGGCATTTGGTTTCCCCTTCCATACTGAATATTTTGAATGTATTGACCTTCTGGGTACGTGCAAGATGAATCTGTTGAGGCCACAGGGTGAGTCTACGCAAATGTGGGCTCTCGCTCAGCAAGGTGTTGATGCTCATGGTTACTGGTGCTCTGATTTCAATTATTACAGCCTGATTTTGACGTTACTATTGCGTTGTTTGATTCAGAATGAAAGGAATTCTCCTGTGGTTGGCTTGGGGTCTGAATTAGTGACTGATCTAACTTTTGATTTGCATATATGTATATTTATGGTGAATGCTTAACCTAAAAGGGATCTTAATAAATATATTCTGTGGTGTTTAAAGAATTAGTATTTCATAGTTCTATATTAGAACTGGTATTTTCTCCTTGTAGAATGTAAATGAGTTACACTTTATATCAAAGAATTTGATAGAGATAGGCATCTGATTCATCAAGCTATCCTAACAGCGAGCTCCCATGTGTTACTGCACTCAATCTGTGGCTATGATAAGACTTGAGATTGCTTTGTCAAATAGCTTTTAAAATGTATTTTTCCATTGTGTGGTCTCATGAGCCAAACATCCAGGTACCTGGCGTATAATTAAACCTGAATACCGAGGTTTATTCCATTTTATTTCTGCAGGTGGAAGCTAATGCTGAGCAAGCTTGTTGAAGTAAGCGTAGTAGGATAGTGCTGTATCTTGTGTCCAGTCCATTCTGTACAAAATAACTGGACCATCCTTTAATGTGACAGGATGGAGAAATTTGGCCACTAAGCTGGTGTACCACGATTGGAGTTGAGCAGGAGAAGGCACTGATGGCTGCAGTGGTTCTTGTGTTAGTAAAGATTATTCTGCTTAAACCAAAACATGCTCTCCAGTGTGTTGGTTTGTGAATGCCACTTTATTCTCAAGGTGTAAGGCTCCTTCACAGAAGTCTCTCAAATATATTTGAGATAAAAAACATGCTCATATAGTGTCCCAAATGCTGCTTCGCTGCTATAGCATGTGCTTGGCTTGGGTTTGGTTTGTATTTCCACCTGGTGCGTGAAATCACAGTCTCCTTGTAGTACATGGGATTACTGGTTTGTATACCTTAAGTAATTTTTAGGAGTGGGTGTAGTTTGTCCGTAGCACTTAAATTTGTTAGTTGCCAACTTTTAATTTGAAATGTGGATAGGAATAATCAAAATACAGTGATTTGGGAAGAAAATGGTCAAAAGACTGAGTCTAACAACTTCTTGATGTAGAGGGCTTGATTGTCAGACAATTTGATTTTTAGACTGGTATCTGTGCCTCAGTAGAAGCTATTCACCCGTCATGTGATCATTTCAGAAGACACATTTTTCTCATTTCTCTTTTAAGAAAAATCAGAGACCACCTCCAGATTTTTTTTTATTTTTTTTCAAGACCCTTACCGGTGGTCAGAAAT
Organism: Calidris pugnax; assembly: GCF_001431845.1. Classification (NCBI taxonomy): domain Eukaryota; kingdom Metazoa; phylum Chordata; class Aves; order Charadriiformes; family Scolopacidae; genus Calidris; species Calidris pugnax. The sequence continues at coordinate 4,341,845 of NW_015090868.1, read as the reverse complement.
AAAAGTGCCCCAGCCACCAGTTGCTCTATCAGGTGGAAGAGCAGAACTGATTGGAGCACTTGGTACTTGTAGGTAAATTGAACCTCGGCCTTCTGCATGAACGTTGTCCCCGTCCATGGGGACTGTCTCCCCTTCTGACTTCTGGTTTTGAACCTCTTTGTAGAGGTAAGAAATCCAGCCCAAGGAAGCTTATTACACCCAGTGTATTCCTTGATCTATTTTAACGGACTGCTGTTCCCCTATATATTTCTTTCAGAAAACAGTTGAACAATTTTAAGTCTAACCACCAAATACTCCTCTGCATCCCTGAAGGTTTAGCCATAGATGGACTTTCCAGAGGACTGAAGCAAGTGGTTTCCAGGTGCCAATCCCTCCCACCCCTGCTTCTTGTGAGGCAATTTCCTCTGGAGAAAGTTCCTAAGGCAGCACTAATTGCTTGCAGTTGCCATTTGTGAGCAGTATACTACCCAAATGACCTGTGAAAACGCCTCTGGTATGTTTAACTTGGCTTAGAGAAAACAGAACCCTGGTGGTGGACTTGAAGGGAAAACATCAAGGTATAAACAGTTTCCTGTTCCAGGAACATCCCCCAGTACCTGCTGAAGGAGGGAGAGAGCACTCTTAACTAATAAATTCTCTCTAAAACTAATGGAAATGAGGGATCTGGGAGATGGAGATCTCTTGTGGATTCTTCTTGGATACTCTGCTCAGCTCGACTATTTGTCCTCGGCATTCAGCAGTTAGGGCTGTGTATTTTCCTAGCAGGAGAAGCTTCATGACTTTTCCCCCTATTCATTTTCTCGGATTACTCAGCACTGGGTGTGTTCTGTGGTTTGGGGTTTTTCTGTTTTGTTGGGGGTTTTTTCCCTCCCCTTGCCTAGGCAACCCTTCTCCGTTCAGGCTACTCCAGCATTCTGGAATTTCATTTACCAGGGAACTTGTATCAACAAACTGTGCATTCAGAGCCCTGATCGAGCAGGACATGACGTTCCTTGTTTGTGCACTGTGAACTGGTGGATTTCTAGATTGAAATCTAGAAAGCGAAGCTTTGTTAACATGCTTCAGTGAACTTGATGCTGATAGATGAAATAATTCTGTTATGCAAATATAAATTTACAGAGTTTGCTTTGGAAAAAAAAAATAAATGTTGCTCACCCTTCCAAGGACGGTATTTGGTTGTGCAAGTTCAGTTTTATTAGGTACTAATTCACTTTTATTGGGTACCTAAGCCACTTCTTTTTTTTTTGGCTTTTCTTCAACAATGTTTCTTCCTCGTTCCTGCAGAAAACCCCACTTAATGGTATGTGCAGCCCAAATAACTGTCCCAATCCGAGAGTTATTTTCTTACCTCTTTAAGCTGAAGCACAGGAGGCAGAGTTGCTTATCTGTGTCCCAAACTAACATCCGTGATATAAAGTGACTCGGGTACACTTACTTGTCTCAGCCCTGTGTGGGAGTTTTCCTCCCGTGTTGCAGTGGTGAAATACTTGCTGTGTGAAACGCTGGTGTTTCTGACTCTGTTCTGATATGGATGAGAGTTTCATGGCTTTCCATGCTGTTAAGTGACTGTTTTTGACCCAGCAGCTGCCATTTTGTGTCGGTGCTTAGCAGAATTGAATAATGAAGGTCTGGTGACAAACATAAATCCAGAAATAACATTGTCTCCATTGCCCTCTTAATGATGGATGTGTATTACGTCCTTGGAGGATCAGCCTGGAAAGCACAGCTTGGGACAAGCTTGTGCAAAGTGGTGCTGTACGTCCTGGTGATCTCTGCACCTTTGAGCAAGGGAAGATTGCAGTTTTGACTGTAAGAACACAAAGGCATCGTTTAACTCAAATCTTTGTGTTGCCTGTCCCTATGCAGAATCTATAGAAGTTGATTTATTTTTTTTCCCCATTAACACTTTTTGGAAAGTCCCTTTATCTGTATGTTCTACAAATTATTTTCTGCTGTGGATTTGCGTGTCTTAAATGTGCTTTAGCCCAAGAAAATAGTATTTATTAGGTTGCTGCTAACAAACTGGGTGTCTGGTTGTAGAATGACTACTTTAGGTGTACCAGGTCTGATCAATGTCCTTTAAATCACTATGCTGCTGTCACTGTTTGTATGCAGTTCAGGTTTTCCCTCTATCAGGCTTATAATGCCAGCAAAGTCAAAGCTTAAAGGGTTAAACGTGAGGTGAGCTGTATTGCAAACTGGGTCGTTTATACATGGCACCGATTCCTAGAGACTCCAGGGAACCAATCCATGTGTGTGGGTGAATCATCTGACTGAGGGGGCCGTACCCTTAAAAGTTAATATGTGATTAGTCCTTGCAGAAAAAGGCTGAGCTGAGGCTTTCAAAAACCAGCCAAAGGAAGAGAAAAGCAGTTCTTGCCTGTTAATCATGTAGCTCCTGTTAGGCTGTCAGTTATTCAAGGGTTATGATCTAGGTTATTATAAAACCAGGGTGCTGCTTTTTCATGCTGTAGCACAGGGAACAGTCCTTGGCCAGTGAGTGCCATGTCCTCTGGTTGCCAGCATCTCTCATCTCCAGGGGAGGCTGTGGCAGAAGCTGGAACTCACTTGGGAAGGTCAGGTATGGATGCGGTACCGCGTGTGTGACAGTTCTGTCACTGTCCATGGCATTGATTTTGGTCAGTCCGGAGTGGAAATCAGAGCTAATGGTTCCTGTATAACTGTAGTTCCAGGGTGTCTGCAATGATCTGGTGATATATACACACACACATATATAAAAAAATATATATATATATATTTTTATTACTCTTGTGGGGAGCTGTCAAGTCAGCTAAACAACCCTTTGAGAGGGTGGCATTTGAAGTTGAAACACTTTTCAGCTCCCTTGTTAAAGCTTTGGGGTAGAGGTTTGGCTTGTGCTGTAAAACAAATGGTAGGCTATAACAAGCAGTGTTTGCATTTGATGTTTAAGCAGCTTGACTCAAGGAGAAATATTAAAATAATGGATTTGCACCGCTTGAATCTTAAGGAAGAAATTACAATTCTTTGCTACTTATCTTTAGACTAGCACATTCCTGTGGGATCTCGGAGGGAGTGATGGGATGATTTCTGTACATGAGTTTTGAGTCCCACTGTTGCCCCGTGGGGCAAGAACCTCACATGGGAACGCTGCTGCTGCTCAGGGCTGGAGTGGAGCCCCTTCCCCAGAGCCGAGGGGGATCTGTGGGGAGCCAGGCGGCTGCCTTCGTGTCTGGATCCCTTCCAGATCACCCGGGCAAGACCGATAACCTTGCCCTGGCAGCCTTTCAAGCGACGTGTGCCCAGTTCCCCTTTCTCTCCGCTCCTTCACCCAGGAATTTCAGCCTGTCGGCAGCCCTGTCAGGCAGCACGGGGAGCTCATGCTTTCCAGAGGGCATTGACTGCAGCCTGACTACTTGCCCTGTTGCAGAAATCGAGCTATTTTCTCTGAAGAGCTCCACAAAGCTGTGGTGGCATCTTCCTTGGCGTTTGCCCATGGCGGAGGTGCAGTGCTGTGTTGAGCTTTGCAGGGCTAGTCCCTCTTGGGTTCAGAGGCTTGTGTCTTCTGGGACCAAAAGCAAACAAACAAAAACCATACAAAGAATAAAGCGTAAAAATAGACTCTTTTAGTAGGACTGATCTCAGTGTGAGAAAAAGTTTCCTTTGTAGGGAACATAACGTTTTTTTGACTATAAAAACAATGTGTGGGTTTTGTTTGTTGCTCTCTTCTCCTGAGACTGCAACATTTGGAAGGATGGTTGTGAATTGCCTGGTTGCCCCAGGTGCTGGTTGTGTAAAGCTACAGGTGAAATATTGGTGAAACTGTTAGTATTGACAGAAGTCAAACTACTGTTCAGTAATAATTCCTGAAAATCCTCCACAATCACTGTACCTTTAGGACTTTTAATTATTGGGTTGAAGCAGTTTCTTATTTGGCTACCAAAATATTATTTCTCGTAACCACTTTATTGCAGTTTTATTAGGTTTTGTTCACTATATATAATCAGTAGTCTTAAATATTTTTTTTTTAGTAAAATGGAGTAACAGCTGTCTAACTGGCAAGTACAATATCTTAAGAATAAATTTTGCTGTGATGCTGTGTGAAAGTGCAGTCCTAACTCAATGGTAGAATTTCTTGTAGAGTAAGTGGAAAGTGTTCTTGGCTGGCTCTAGCCTTTTCTGAATGAATGACCACTTCTGCATAGCGAGCATCTTTGAGTCCTCGAAAACTGCAAGCTGATTAAACTCCTGGTTAATGTGAGAAGCCCTAAGCATCTTGATTAATTCTTCAGTTTGTACTGCAAAAGGATATCATGGCAAAGATGCTGCTTTTTCAGTCATTAGAGGCCGGGTTGATCTGCTTTTTCAGAGAAATTAATTGTTACATGGAATAATCCACTAGAGCTAAATAATACTGCTGTACTTGCTGTGTCTCGCTTCACTACGGGTTATGTTGAGAGTACTCCAAGCGCTCTGCAAACTAGTTCATACTGTGTCTCCGTGTTAAATATAGCTGGGTGCTGAACAGCTTCTCAGTTTTAGGGGAAGATCTGGAAGGACACACCATGCACGGGAGCAGATGAGTCTCTCTGTGGCCATACCTATCTGATGCCTTCAGCACAGCCACCGTACTGGCCAGAATGTCAATAGCAGCAGGGACACGGATGCTGCATAAAATAGTTCAGGAACGTGAAAAGCTTCAGGTCAGCACATAACCCTAAGTGATCTCAGCGTATGCTGCCTAGCACGTTGTGGTATATTTGCTTGGAATTAAAACTGGATTGTAAAGGCAAGTATTTAATGCGGGAGTTATTTCAGTGGTAATGGTTGAAGCCATCTCTGCTCAGACTTGCCAAATAAATGACTAAGTTGTGGCTCATTGTTAGGAAACAAGAACTTTTTTGTGTTTTTTTTCCAGTGTTATGACTGGTATTTTAGCCACCACCTTTGCACGGGGCTGCTTTGCAGAGTATTTCTGCTGGTTCTGTACTTGCTGTTTTGTGAAAGCCTTGGAAATGTGAGGACATGCTTGAAGAGCACAAACCTTGTTTGCTCAACATTGAAGTTTCACTTACTTGCTGTACGTGAGTGTCTAGGTAGACCTGGTGTGAATTCACAAGGCACTTGGTAATCTATTACCACCTTTCTTCCTACACAGATAATATTTCAATCTCAGAGGGAGAATTCCTGTGAATAATCCTGGCTTGCTATTTTGTAACTTGAAGATATCAAAATGTATAAATGTACCCTCTAAGTGGTAGCAGTGGAGAAAGTCAATTTAGCTGAATTCCGGGGAACAGAGAAAGTGAGCAGTATTTGTAACCCCTATCTAGTCAAAGAGCTTGAATGCTGATTAGGATTGTTGAACATAGGGCACTGACAGTCTTGTTTGTGCTTAGCTATTCAATCAGGTCTTTGAAAAAGGACTTGAACCTTGATCTTCCAAGGAAGTGCTGTAATAAATGTACTATTGTTGTTGTTTGGTTTTTTTTTTTTTTTTTTTCAAGTTCTGTCTCCTTACTTTCATCGTGACCTGAAAGTTTATCCTATCTTGTGCAAGAACATAGGATTCTGCTAAACAGTTTAGTTGTGACAAAATAGAGAAAAAAAACCCAAACCAAACCACCAAACCCCAAAGCATCTTTCTGAAAAGTTGATGCCTAATTGAACCAAGAAGCAATTAATATCATTCTTGCAAGTTCATGAAGAGTAACAGAGTGAATATTGATCTTACAGAAAACCATACACAGCCTTTGCTAATGATGACAGCGGATGAATGAACGATAACTCAGTGTATAACTGCCCACGTGTGCAGCTGTGTACTGCGCCGTATTTTGAAAACCCCGTGAGTAGTCTGTGCCGCTCTTTGCTGTCTTAATGAAGCTGTGAATGAGAGCCTGATTAAGTCATAAGAGAGCGGTGGAATATCAAACAAGAGGTTTGTTGGTATTCTCACTTACGTGTTCAAATAGGAGGCTTTGGTTTTGTTTGGTCATGAACTTAATCTCAAATAATAAAGTACACTTGCTTACTTAAGCTCTCGGAACAGCTAGCGTTTGTCACTGGCTTGTGTGTGCTTATCTCCATTACTTCCCTCAGTTTCATCTTGCCTGTTGCTGTAAAACAGTGTGGGGGAAAGGCACGTGGATTTGCAGAACTTCCTGGTCTAGGGAATTTTACCTCCAAGTCCCCAAAATACAAGAGGTCCTTTTTAGACACTGTTTTCAAGTATCTTGGTTATCTAAGTGAAAGAGGGACTTAATTTTAGGGAAACTCGCTGGACCAGTCTTTCTGCTCTGAATATAGAGTTCTCCCGGAACTTAACCTTACAATAAAAATCAGAAGTTGGCAATTATTAAAGGAAGGAAAACTTTATTATCAACACACTAGATAAATCTGGTGGAATGCCTGAGTCTATTATGTGCTTCCAAATAATAGTCTGAACTTGAAGATAGAGACAGCAACCTACCATCCTTAAAGACAGGCCAAGAATGGACAGGGTTTATGAACAATTAAATATACAAGGCCCCTTCATCTTAGGAAGGCAATGACTATGGGCGAGGAAAGGAAGGGTCCAAAAGCAGTTGAAGCTTTCCACTGAACCAGGGCTCTGAGGACTGACTCACTGGAGGCGGTGAGTTTGGGGAAAGCGCTAGCTTGGCTGACTCTGTTAGACGCGTTTTTAAAATGGCTTTGAGTAAAGCATGCAGGTGTCCCTTAGCTACCCTGTGGGGATGGGTAATTTGTCATCATCCCTGCTGGCACCGTGAAGGTGTTGTGTTTATGCTGTGTGTTCTTAAGCAATTAGCATACGAGCCCTTCCTGTAATTCTCTTCTAGGAGTATGTTGAGCTTGTAATGTTATAAATGTTTGGGTGAAGTTGTCTTAGGAGCTTAACTCATCCTCTCTTCTAATAGCTTGAATTAGCTTGGCAACAGTCTAGTTCACAGCAAGATGTGACGTTACTGGGGCTGCACAGGGAGCTCTGAAATTGCCATTCCATACAAATGTGGAATTACCTGAAGTTGTGTGTCTTCCCAGTGCTTTCTGATGGAACACGTGTGAGCAACAAGGTTTCTGACTTCAGTCACTGCAGTAATCATAACTATAATATGGTCTTCTGCTGAAAAACAAATGCTGACAGTGCATTTTGTGTGGTATCAAAGCACATTGGGTTGATGAGAGCACTTCCAGGCTGCCTGTATGTTTGGGACCACCCTCTCCTTTTGGGATTGATTCCCCCCCATCCTGCTTCATACAGGCTGCACAAACGTAGCTGGTGGGTGAAGGAACCCAGTTCCAGATGGAGTACCAGGGGAAGTACAAATTACTCCTGTCTGCACTGTGACACTAACACAAACTGACTTGCATTCTCGTAGTAATTAGTGAACTTGTAGATTGAATTCTGTATTGCAATTGATGCGGTTTTGATTCTCGTTTACCCAGCACTGAACGAGTCACTGTCCCTCTGCCTTGTTACAGCACAGGTAGGTTCATAGAGGTGACAAGACTGCTCAGAGCCAAGTTCTGCCCATTGTAGTGTGTTTCTCCTGGACGTGGGGTTGCTGGCAGCTGATCTCTTCTCCCTTCAGGAGAATCTGCTTGCCAAGCTCTTTTCCTTTTTTTTTTTTTTTTTTTTTTTACCTAAAGTGATGCTTCTATTACCCAGAGCTCTTATATCTGTTGAGGAAGGGGAAAGCCAAGAGCTCTGATACCTAAGACTTTTTTTGCATTTGAAATATACACCTGAAATTTGGCAAAATTATCTTTACTGAAGGCACAAACCAGCTGAACTCTCTTGCCCAGCACTGTCGTGTGTTGTGGAGACCAGGCATGCATAATCCTTGTTGATGTAAGACAAACTCAAAGCGAGTTTATCAGTGGTATTTAGTTTAGAGAATTCCTCAAGTCATTAGTTGCCGGGAACAGTATATTCTTGGGAAGGAATGTTCTTGGGAAGGGCAACTGTTGTGTCTGTGCATCTGCTGATGACCACTGCTATGGAGGAGATGCTGGCTGAGGCTAGTTTTTCACTGAGCCTCCTGTGGCAGATCTTAAATCTAAAGAATTTCTCATCACCAGGAAGCCTGATGAGCATATTAGTACCTGCAGAGTTAATGTCAGTTTTTTGAGGACTAAAGTTCATCTAGGTTACAGATTTTTTTATACACTATACTTAATCCTTAGGAATGCCTCACTGTTTATGCAGGACACTTCTGGGACTCTAAATGTGGATATGAAACTGTATTTGAAGTTGGTTTAGCTGCTTATGGAAGTATTGATTATTGAAGTGAAAATTTGCTTTAAAAACAGTTGAATCAGTGGTTTGTTTCTCTATATTCTCTGGTTATGTGAAAGTCCAGAGCACTGAGTGAGCCAACTTCTGTATAATCAGTGGTTTGTTTCTCTATATTCTCTGGTTATGTGAAAGTCCAGAACACTGAGTGAGCCAACTTCTGTATGTACAGGTACACATATGTATATGCAACTTTAATGTACTTCCTTGTTTCTCTACTTAGTTGTAAATCTACTTTTATTTTTCTTGGAGCTTCTTCAGCATCAATTGGATCAAGGTTTACTTAACTGCTTGTGTTGTTTCCAATTTTGGCATTGTTTGCTATGCAATACTGTAAGCAAATGTGTCATAGTTTTAAATTCTTGGGATCTCAGTCTTGCTAAGTCTTGGCACATTGGAGTTCCCTGTTTTCTGCAGTGAGAAAGCTCTCAAAAGAGGCAAGGCTGCTGAGCTAATGCTGAATCAATCAAAATGAAATCTTAACTTCTTGTTGCATGACTAGGTGAGCGAGCTGTGTTTTGGGCTAGTCTCCAGACAAGTAGAAACTAGTTTTGAAGTGCCAAAACAACAGTGAAAGCAAAGTTTGCAATTACTTTTCAACAGTTGATTCTGTGGTTGACTTAAATCACTAGAAAATTTTTCAGGACAGGTTCTTGTCCTGCCTTCAGGGGCAACTTTTTTGGAAGACCTCTTGAATCTGCTTTAGATTTCCTAATGGAAGATGGAAATGAGGCTACTAAAATTGTTCATGCTTCTGCAGGGATTGAGTAATAGTGGGTAGGCAAAAGATCTAGACCAGTCTTAAGGAGTCAGGAGATTGTAAACTACTCAAAGCTTATAATTTCATCTTGAGGGAGAAGGGGGGAAGAGAGGAGGGTGCTGTCTGATCTCAGTAGCTTCTTGTTTCCTTGTTCCATGGTCTTTGTACCCTCAGTCTGAGACAAATGTTTACAGTCCCATGTAAGGACAAGGCTGTGGGCAGAAGCCACTCTGTGTTGGGTCCATAGTGAGCATGCAAATTCCTGCAGTTCTAGAACAGCCTTCATTTGAGTGGGTTTTTTGTACTTAAAACCATTTATGGGCCCTGTAGCCTGTCTGGAAAGATGTATACTTTTCATTGGAATGAAAAAGTATTTATTTTGAGTGTAGTTATTCCAGCTCTGTTTTCAGTTGAAGAAAATAAGGTCTGAGGAAAAATGTCAGCTTTTTGAATGATGCATTCTTGCTTTTACTAACTTACCTTTCACTACTTAATGTAGTGAAATGTAGTAGTACTTAATGGCTTTATACTTTCCAAAGTATTGGTTGATAAGGGTTTGTTTTCTTTCCCCTGCTGAGGTTCTGAAATGGTTTATATGGTTTCTGTGAGGATTTGAATTTCTGTGTCGGAGAACAAATCAAGAGTTGCTCCTGTTATTACAGCAAATTTGTTTCCCGAAGCAGTCGTTGATTCCTGTACAAAACTATGATCAGGGAATTACTCTTCAAAGTGCCTAATCAACATTGAGATAACAATAATGGGAGATTTCTGCTATGTTTTCTGATCTTGTTGCCTCCTTGACCTGTCTCAGTGTATTGCAATCAGTATTGTTGCCTTAGTTGAGATGGTTGATGGCATAGATCAAATATTCTGTTTTTCTGTTAGCTTTGGATTTTTAGTCTGTGTAGGGACTCTGCTACTCATTGTGGTTAATTCACAGTCAAATAATATCCCTCAGATACCTTTTTCCTCTAGAGGAGCTGAATCTTTTGGGTTGTTCTTTTTCTCGTGTGGAAGCTCAGCAAGCCAAGTCTCTGAGAATGCAACCCTAAGGACACACTTGATTGCAGCTGACCAAAGGGTTCAAAAGTCGCCTGGCAGTCAGGGAAACGGAAATGGCTTGAGAGGGTAAAGATGCACGGATGGCATTATTGCAAAAACCTAATTTCCTTGAGGAAGTTGGTCAAAATGGCTGCACTTGATTCAAAGACTAAGAAAAGCTTAAGAATAGTTACTGTCTAAAAATCCTGGTTTGGCTGACTGTTTCTAATTTCTTTTTAATTCCAGAACTTTTGAATCCTCTTGGGAAACATGAAAACAAAGAACTACTTTTTAAATATCTTTCAGGACAGTTGACACGTTCCAGGGAAAAGCTGTGTTGTTGGACAGTTGACACGTTCCAGGGAAAAGCTGTTTTGTTTTGGTTTTTTTCTGCAAAGTTCTGTCTGCATTTTCAGTCTGCGTTCTCTGTGATTTTAAATAAGTATAAAATGAAAATTGTTTAAAATTTAGCCTTCAAAATGAATGTTGAAAAGTCAGATGACAAAGCAAAGAATGGCTTGAAGTCTTCCTTGCTTATAAGGGATGAAAATGGAAATAACTGTGCATGTGACATGGCTACACCTTCCTCAAAGAACTGTGCCACCAAGATATGTGGTAATTCAACTGACCAAAGTATAGTGACCGAGCACGAAGATGATACTGCTTTTGAGAATAAAAGTGACTTTAAAAGTGTTCTTTTAAAACAGCAATGTATGGAAGCACTTCATCTGCAGAAGACACCTGATAAATGCAACTGTGCAGGAGCTCCTCTGGGAGATGGAGATGCTGCGTGCAAGTCTTCTGTGACCGAAGAGAATTGTGCGTATCCTTTGAACTGTGACTTGAAAGAAGCAACAAACTTACAGAAAGGTAACGTTTCTACAGCAAAAATGCAAAATCAGAGTATGGAACAATCGGTGCCTTACAGCCAGGCTGACTCTCAGCGTGTATTACCTCTTCCCGCTTCAGAGCAGGACGCGCAGTCCCTGATAAAGGACGAGGCACCGTGCCACCTGAGCACATTGGATGTTACTTACGTTATCAGTGAAACTCTGGGAACTGATCAAAATGATGACACGACTCCGAGGGAAACTCTAATCTCTTCTGAAGTATGTCCGAGAGAGAAATTTGATAGAACCAGCTCAGAAGGAGCATCTCATTTCTCCTCTACAGTAGTGATTTCAGAAAGCCCAGATGCCTGTTCCAAACTTGAAGTATGTCACCCTGCCTCTGCAGGTGTCGAACACTATCAAAAAAACACTAACGAGACTGATAAAGAATCACACGAAACAGAAGCACCGTCTGTAAAACTATCTGCTGAATCTATAGATCCTTGTAGGAAAGATGCATTATCACCGTGCGTTAGCGTTAACAAAGATGACCAAGTGAAATCCTTGCAGGATACCCCTGACTGTGACGACACTGGGAATTCCAATGCTGAAACATGCGTGGATAGTCCTGTAAATAATGCTTGCCTTCTCCCAGTAGACAAAATAGATGGAGAACAAGTATCAGAGAAAACCAGTGAACCCTTAACCAAAGACCAGAGCGCCTCTGGAAGTGCTGCTCGTCAGGATATGCACAACGCCACTTTTGTATCTTGCAGTCTACATAAAAAGAGGACTGCTCTGCCTGACCTCAAGTGTGAGGCGACCTTTGTGGTCTTCAGTCCTGCAGCTGACAAAAGCGATTCTGCTCTACGTACTTCAACCCCTAAAGAACATTCAAAAAATACACCTTTCTCTGTTTCAGCGTTGGCAGAACTTGGAAACAATTCTCCTAACCAAAAAACAAATAAGGCCTTTGTAGAAGGATGTAATAGAAGGCCTTTGCTTAAAGCTAGTCCAGGTCAAACTGCAGGAAAACCAGTGGGCAGGTCTCCTCCTGTTGGGTCAACAATAACCAAAGCAAAGAAATCGGAGATTGTTAGTTTTCCCAAACCTAATTTCAAAAACGTGAAGCCAAAGGTTATGTCTAGACTTGTGCTACAGTCAAGGGACAGCACAGGATTAAAACAGTCTCCTCAGTCCCCCCAACTATCAGCTGCCTCCTCACCTTCGCTGGTTGCTTCCCCGAGGCAGTTGTCCCCCTCCATAAAAGCGCTGAAAAAGAAAATAGATCTAGCTAAGGACACTAAAGCAGAATTGCCTGCGAATAAAGCCCATAAGCTACATCTTAACAAACACCTCTTCTCTAGCCAAGTCGTACATGCCACAACACATCCCAGAAACGCTTCCCACAAGGCTTCAAAGACACCTGCGCTCAAGCAGAATCCGGAAGACGTTGGCAAAGCCAGCTCTACCCCTCCGGCATGCTCTTCGGTCTCTGCTGCCCTTCCTACGTGCGCGGAGACTTCCAAAGTGATGCTGAACGACCAAACGGGAAGTTCAAGCTCTTTAACACAGCCCTGTGCCCAAACCATCTGCCCCGACGGAGGCGAGGGAGAGGAAAGCAGCGACACCGGAATTCTCCTGGAAGCGGCTGCGTTGAAAGAGGTGGCAGAGGAGACGTTTGACCTGCACTCAGTTCCTTTGGTAAGCTTTATTTTCTTTATACCTGCTTAATCGTATGTTTTGTACATTTGGAAAAAGGGAATTCTGCGTCGCACGGGGCTGAGTGGGAACAGTGGGATGGGTTTGGGGTCTGCAAATGGAACTGTGGTGTCGATTTCCAAGGTGTAGATTTTTTTCCCCCCAATAAAAGGAGTGAAGAAATACCTTTTTACAAACTGCTTGCACTTGGCCTCATTTAGTATCTTCAGCCTTCATCTTACTCCATAGTATAATTTTTTTTGTTGTTTTGGTAAAGTCTTTTAAAGATAATACAGTTGGTGAGACTTCTAATAAAAGCAAACAAGCCTTAACCTAGTCAAGCTGCTAAAATTGCCTAGCAGAACTTGGTGAGGTTTTTCTAAATATAGCTTTTAATATGTGCTTTTACCAAGATAATTCTAGCTGTGCTGTGACTTTAAATAGATATAAGAGATAAATTGCTGTTTTCAGTTTGTTTTATTTTTTTCCTTCAAGAACTAATTTACACTTTTAAAATTTACCCACAGAAAAATATTAACAATAATGTTAAGTCACGCAAAACCCAAGGACCAGCAAGTCGGTCAAGCGCTTTATTTTTAGCATCTCAATTTAACTGTCTGCTTTGAATAATTTGGGAGTTCATTTATTTGAAGTAGGACTTATTAGAATAGCGAAGAGTAGCCAGAAAATATTTCTCATGCAGAGGGCATATACCTGGTTTTGGGCCGTCAGCCAGCTGGAAGGTGCAAACTTCCTGGCCGGGAGGGATGCGTGCGCTGGTTGGTTGGGAAATGTTTTTTGGACGAGTCAGCTGCCTGTCAGGAGAAACGTGCTGCTTTCAAATGCTCTGAAGGAAGGTTTGAAAGAAGAGGAGCGGTGGGAAAGAAGGAGAAGAACTTCGGGGTTGGGTTGACCAAGATTTTCAGGTAGGGACGTAGAGTTGGAGACTTGGTGCTCTGTGGAGTCCTTCCTGCTGTTCGCTGGTGGGTTGAACAGCTTGCGTGAATAGAAGGGGAAATAGAAGCAGCTATCCATTTTTTTAAACGTTACAAAATAAATAAATATTATTATTTATTTATTATAATAACTATTTTAACTTGAAAACCTATATTAACATGAAAGCACGGGTGGTCTGTCTTAATTCTAAAGTCTTTCAGACCTTGCATTCTGCTTCACTTTTGGTGCTGAGGTTTGGAGAGAAGGCTTTTAATTCACTCCGTCATCAAGACAGAAACCTTTGTGATATTAATTGTTCTGCTGGTACCTGGATAATCCATAGAGCAATTTCCATAAAACGTGCAGTAGACCAATCAGCAGCACTAAACTTAATAAGTGGTCTGCTGAAAAGTACGGATTAATTTCTGAAAATGAAGATGATTGGAGTCAGAAGTGGAGTATGACCAAATTGCTGCATACCAGCTTGAATCACAAGAACATACAGCTCTTCATATGCTTTTCTATGAGTTTACCTTTATAGCCTTAACTCTACAGCATGAGAGGTCATGAATTAGTGTCTATATAAACCGGAGCAAGAATTCTCTATGAAAGACAGATGAGTGCTACATAGAAACAGGTTATTTTAAACCTCTCCTGGGGTCCACTCCTGAATTTCTTTAATCTGTGGCACCTGAATGTGAAAGACTAACCCATTTCTATGTTGTAACAAAAGACCTAGACCAGGAAACCTGTTGAAAGGGGTGGTAGGGAATTCATCTTGAGATTAGGTGCAATCATGTAATTGAACAGTTTAATTAGAGTTTGGGGAGGAAGAGGAAGAAACTCTCATGTTAAAATGATCCCTGTAACCTTTTTAGTGTGTTTGTCATTCCTATTAGTTTGAAGCTAATCACTGGTATTGTGTTGCTGAGGGCCATTCAGGAGATGATTCTTGAGGTTCTGAGCTGGAGATGGGGACAATGTGACAGCCAACAGCTAAGCATATCCCCTACCTGTGTGGTCAGTATTTCATTACAGATGCTGGGTTTCTCACAGGGATGGGTTTTTTGTGGGTGTGTTTGGTTTTTTTTTTTGTGTGTTGGATACTTATTGTTTTTTTAAAACAGACGTCTTCTGTGAAAGATGGGACGACACAAGGGAAAAACATACTGAAGAAAGACCCAGTCACACTACAAGGTGTATCGACTCCCAAGGTTAAAATGATGCCCTCTGTGGTGCCCTTCAAGAAAGGATGTGAAAATAAAACTATCAGCACAATTAAAGCACCTTCTCACAAAGGAGCTGTTCTGTCAGCAAGCTCTGGTAAGAGAATTTTTCACTGGAATACTACCACTGAACTAGTTTCTTAAAATCAAGATATCGTATTTAATGTATTGTCTGACAGAACTTTTAGAATGTTAGGGAGCTGTATTTTTGGTGCTAAATATGATTCTATCTAAATAGCAAACTGCTATTTAGAGGGAGGAGGGAGGAAACAAAAAGACAAGTTGCGCCCCATCAGTGTAAAATCTTATCTCGTAAGGAATGTGTTCAGGTGGGTGTGGTGCTATTGGAAGAAACAATATGTAAATATTATTATTTATAGTTTGATTATATAACAGTACTTTGTGGAATTACAACTGAAATTACTCGAAGGACCTACAAGTGAAGAGGAGAAAATACAGAGCCTGGGTACAAAGCATTTACGATAAGCAAGTTCATGCTGTCCCAAAGGGAATGGGCCCTTGTTTTGGGACATAGCATATTTTCTTCAACCTAATTTTGGTACAGCTCTATAGTTTCCAGAAAGGGGATAACGTAATTGAAGGAGAGACTACTGCTGGAGCTGCTAATTAAGATCAGAGTGATTAATATCAGGGGGGAGGAGGCACAGGGATCTCAAAACTGGTCTGTAGGCTGCTGTTCAAATCTGGTGACTGGAAACTGCATTCTGTAATTGTACTGTACAAATTCAGAAATGTTCTTGTAGGTTATATACTTGTTTTTTTTTTTTTAACCAAGTGTGGCAATATAGCTAATTGCAAAGGTAGCCTGGCTATAAATGACTACACTACAATACACTGTAATTTGGAAAGTGTGCAGTCCCAGCTATACCCAGTAAAACCTGTTTGTTTTTTTTTTTAACCCACTCAATCTAAGATTATAAAACAGTCCAAAATACTCCTCTTAATTATATACAGGTGGTGAAGCATGATAAAATCTGCATCTGTAGCCCTTCATGGAATGAGTCCCTCAAAGAAAGCGGATATAGGCTATTCTCTGACTTGATCCCTGCTAATGTGAGGGACTCGCTCAGTGGACTACATACCTACCTGTAAGCCACCAATTTCTTGGAAGACTCATCACCTCTCTAAATACCAATTTAGAGCTTTCCTATCTGTAATTATGGTCTTAGAAGACCTGAGATATATACAGATATAGAGGTATGTTTGTCCCTTAGGTTATTAATCTGGAGTAGATTTATGACACCATCACTAGAAATAAATATAAGCATTTGTTAGTAAGTCCTAGTTAGAGGACTAACTTCTTCCCTTCATAAAGAAAAAAATCAGATGCACTTTCAGAGGCAGAAGTCATTTGCTTTTGAAAATAAAAGCCTTTACTCCTCAAGTTTCCTTAAGTGAAGCTGTCACTTCTCAGCTCATTGAATGCTGAAATTACAGTAGTCAGTAGAATATCTTTCCAATTTTTCCTATTGGAAAAAGACCGCTTAACGTAAAAATATGAAGGAGCACCTTAGTGTCTAGAGGCAGAAGTCATTTGCTTTTGAAAATAAAAGCCTTTGCTCCTCAAGTTTCTTTAGCTGAAGCTGTCACTTGTCAGCTCATTGAATGCTGAAATTACTGTAGTCAGTAGAGTATCTTTCCAATTTTTCCTATTGGAGAAAGACTGCTTAATGTGAAAATATAAAGGAGCACCTTAGTGTTTCAAAGTTGTGCTGTGCACTGGTAGACTGTAACTATAATGTTGCCCATGAGAAGGATTTATTTTCATGCCCTTTCTCCAGGTCCCCTGCCTATGGCCGCTGTCTCCAGCACATCATAGAATTGTCTAGGTTGGAAGGGTTCTTTAAGGTCATTGAGTCCAACCATCAACCTAACGCTGCCAAAACCACCACTGAACCATCTTGCATCTTATCCTTCATTTTTCTTATGCAATGTTTTGATCCTATGAAGTAGGATTTGATGCATTAAACTATATCAGGTTAATTATCCCATCCCTTGCCGAGGGAATTCTTAAGTGTGGTTCCTTGCTCTCCAGCAACCACAGTACTGATGCAAGTTGGAGGATGGGAGTGCAGGGTGGGAGAAGCAGGGATGGGAAAGGGAGGAGTTACTTGGTATTGCTACCAAGGCCCTGCTGTGTTATGTGACCACACTTTTCAGGTAAAACTCTGTCAACTGCTGCTCACCCCACCTGTTTGGGAGAAGCAGGGATGGGAAAGGGAGGAGTTACTTGGTATTGCTTACAAAGGGCCTGCTGTGTTATGTGACCACACTTTTCAGGCAAAACTCCGTCAACTGCTGTTCACCCCATCTGTTTTTAAAGTTTTCTGAAGTAAAATTCTACGTACGCTTACTGTGGCCACGTGGCAGCTTCTAAAGCAAACCCAGTTACCTGTTTTATCTAAAAGCTTCCTGTAGGGAACAACTATATCTTCCAGTTAAGTAATTTGAACACTTTGGTATTAAACTTGTGCTTTGATATGATTCCAGCAGCGCAGATAAATAACTTGGTAGCTGTAGAGTTGGTTGCTGTCAGGATTTTTCCATACTACAGACGAGCTAAATCCAGGATGGAAAGGACTTCTGGAGGTCACCTAGTCCAGCCCCCCTTTGCCTGTAACTGGGTCAGCACTGAATTTGGACTAGGTTGTTCAGGCATTTGTCAAGCCAAGTCTTAAAAATGTCCAAATCTTAACGACCTCGTTGCTTCCTCAAATGTTAACATAAATGCAGCTAATTCTTAACCAGCTCCTGGTTGTATTTGGGTCGTTGCACAGGAAGATAAATCAGTGTAGTGAGTCCATTAAATGCTCTGAACAGGAGAAGCGGTGGTACAGCTCTTTATCGTCTCTTGCATGTGCATGTTGAGGGAGAGAAGCAGTCCTTCTGTCCAAAATGTATTGGTATATGTATTATTCCCAGAATAATCCAGAGCTTGTGAGCAGTGAATTGTATCATGCACTGTCGTCTCGAGTGGGAAGCAGGAAACTCCCCAACAACCAAGAAAAAACAAAAATGCCTTATATAAAACACCAATTATAAGATCCTTGCAGCTTGGCAGGACTTGGGATTTTGGGTTGGTTTTTTTTCACTAGTAAACCGTAAATTTTCAGTGGTAACACACTAACCCAACAGGAAGCATGTCTTCTAAGGAAATTCCCTGATCCTCTCCCAAACAGAAGACAGCAAAAGAGGAGGAAAACTCATATCTCAAGTATTATATTTTTATGAAGTTATTTGTAGAGCACATTAAGCTAGAAATAACTTTTTCATTGATTTCAAAATGGCTACTGTCCGCTGTTCACCAGTATTGGTGTATCTTGGCTGGAATGTGGAGTTTTTGCTGAATTAGAAATTGGTTCTTTAAAAGGTGGGCCCGGCTTGGTTCAGTCTACTGAAGTGGTTTGTGAAATGGCAAAGCCCCTTTTCTGCAGCAAATCGAGAAATCAGGTCACAGTTGCAAGCTAGATGCCTCAAAATTATTTCTGTAGCTGCTTGTCTCCATTCTTCCCTAAGACAGAATGACCTACAATCCCAGACTCATTCTCAAACAAAAATCTTCATTCTCTATAGCTAATTTTTCCATGGTGGTGTGTGCAGGTTTCTGTGGTGCTGGGTGGCAGGCAGTATCCCTTTTGCTGTGTTGGTTTGGTATTAGTGAAAACGCTTATTAGAACTCAAGACTCAGAATAAAGCATTTGAGTTACCTGGTTCTTGCTGGAAGGCGTGTGTAAATTTTGTAATCTGGACTTTGAACCAGTCCAGAAATCAAAGCGACTGTTGTTTTCGTTCCTAGCAAATGCACACAACCTTCTAATTGGCTGTAAATAACCACTGTGGAGGGGTAATAGCCTGCTAATGGTTGAGGTATTATGGTTTGGGAAGAGTCTTGTCTTTCTCCCTCAGCACTGGAGAAGCCAAGGAGAATTTGGTGGTCTCGTGGAACGTCACTCCAAGTTCTTCTTCTGTCAGCCTGCCCCCAGCAACTGAGTGCTGCCACCCATGCGGTTGGATGGAAGCACTGTGACAGTTTGAGCCACAGGAAATTGCTTGATTTGTGTTGGAACAGCGTAAATTAGGGATATAGATGGTTTACTTCAGATGTAAAGATTGAAATGCCCGCCACTGCTGGGTTTGTTTTACTAGTGCTGACTGCAGCCTACCTAAATTGCTTGATTTGTGTTGGAACAGCGTAAAATAGGGATATAAATGATAAATAGATCTAAAGATTTAAATGCCCGCCACTGCTGGGTTTGTTTTTCTAGTGCTGACTGCAGCCTACCTTAAGTATGTAAATGAATGGAGCTTTACCTGCAGGTTAAGATTTCTTAGAAGCTAATAACTTCATCTACATTTCTGCCTTAAAATAATACCATTGCTTTAAATTATTTCCCACTGTATGAAGCTTCACATTGATGTTGGTGTCTTAGCTGTGAGAGCCTTGTCAAGCCTTATGCGTTAATGAAACCGTTTGGGGCTATGAAAGTAGAAAAAATATTATTCCTCCACTTAAATTAATTTCTGGAATTCTTTAAGAGTAAACCACATAAATCATCTTTGTAACCAAAATGTCTTTAACCTTCTGACAGTTATTTCTGACACTTTAGCTACCGTTTTGTCTCTGATCTAAATCACTAATAACCAAGTAAAGCCCTGTGATTTATTTATCTTTCCCATGAGTCTACTCCAGTGATGATACTCCTCCTGCTTTCTAACATTTTCATAGCATTTAACTGTGGTAACAAAAGCTTGGGTAGAGGGAAACTCAGCGGTCTGAATTCTGTGTTTCTTTGAAGAGGGTTTTGGACAAGTGAGACCCTTTCCTTATGAAAAGCTGATCACACTGAAGGACTTTCCTGGTTCAGTGACTAACTGAAGCACAGGAAAAATAACGCCCTATATGATGTAGGAAATACATTTCAGTTGTATTAGTAAAAGTTTTAGTGACACTTTGAAACACTGATCTGCTTGTTAGTTCATCATAGCTAAATTCCTCCTGTTGCGTTTTGGCTTGATCTTAAACTTAAATGTATAATTTAGGGAGGCTTCCAAAGTTAAAACCAGGCTGTAACAGATTAAGATTGTGTTTGTTATTGAGTGTTGTTGCTATTTATTGCACAAAGAAAGGCTTTTCAGATGGAAAATTGAAACCAAATGGTTTCAATGGGTTTTTATAGAGCTGGAGATGTACATAAGCTTGGTAATTCAGGATTTTTTTGGTAGAGCCTTCTACAATACTAGTGAAGCAGAACCAAACCAATTTAGTATTAGTAAGTGTTCCCAAAATCTCAAGTCTATGTTCTGACACTAAACCAGGAGCAAAACCAAACATGGTTACTGCAAATCACTTTTCAGCTTGTATCATTCCTACCATCTACCATGTGACTCTTTAAAGTTGAATTGACCTGCTGCCAAGAGGAAACAAAATATTTTAAAAGGCAAACATAACTTCCAGGTTTTCTGGCCTGAAACTATCAGGAAATGCTGGACTGGAGAGCTGCTTGTAAGGGTTTCCATATACTTTCTCATGAACAAATCTGAAACACACCAAAATCTATGAATAAGGCTTAAAATTTAGCGTCAACCCGTCTTTTTATGCTTTTTAGTTTTTTCCTTTGCAGAGCAGCCAGCTTTTTTTCATGGATCATGAAAGCAGGTTCCTCATACACTAACTTATCCAACATTATTATTTGTACTTCAAATATTTGTCCCTGAGCACAGATTACTTGTTGCCATTTTCCCTTTCTTTAATACACATGTAGTGCTTCATTACAGCAATTAAATATTGTGTTAAAAGTGAACTTAAAACTCTCATATTCACCTTCAGAGGTGTTGGAAGGAGGAAGCCTGTATGTGGGTCTCCGTGGAGCATGAGGTATGTGTGTAGTATGACATAAAGCTTGTCTGTTGTCCCTCTTTGGTCATCTTCACCCAGAGAGCTCCACTGGATAATGGCTGTTTCTCATAACTAGTTCTCCCTTAATTTGCAGTATAAAGCAAGGAATAACATACCTAATGTGTCTGAAAGGACTTTTGTCCAGCTGATCGTGAGAGCTCAGGAGGCAATGTTAGTTGTGAGGGCTTAGGAAGAACCTCCCAGGTCATCCCTTCTGCCTCTTGAAATTCCCAATTGCTTGAGTTGGACTTCTGTAGTAACGTTTCTGCTTGGCTTTGCCCTGGCTTCCTGACCATCGTCATCAGGAATGGCTCGCTGGAAGCTGCCCGGAGCAGTGTGTATATCCTCGTGCCAAGCATTGACCTGGAAGCCTCTGCCCCAGGTGTTGGTCATTCAGGTACAGAGCGGTCAATTCACATTTTGAAGTCAGAAAGGAGCTATAAAATGATGTAAGCTGAATTCAGCATAATCAGTTCGGTTTTAGCTTTGGCTACATACGCTAACAGAAAAACTTGCTTAAACTATTTTCTTCTGTTACACTTCATTAACAGTGAGCTCTCACCATGGGACAGATACTACTCGTGTTTTGCAAGCTGTCCATAGGGTTCAGCATAAAAACACCCATTTGGAATAAATTATTTCCTGGTTAGTTTTATAAGTCAAATGGACCATGAGAAACCAGTAAAAGCAGAAGGTTTTTTGTTTGTGAGGTAACGAGATCTGTTACAATGAAAGATTTCAAAGCAGGCTGATTTATCTCTGGTTTGGTAGCCTTAGGTGTGGTCCTCTAGACTGATTTATCTCTGGTTTGGTAGCCTTAGGTACCAAAGTGGTACCTAAGTGGTCCTCTAGATTTTTTGGGGTAGTAGAAGAAGCAGGGGGATTGCAAGGAAGATGAACTTAAATGATCTTTATTCCAAAGTTTATGTTATTTCCAGTATTCTGTTGACTTTCATCTTCCGGGAGGGAGAAGCAGGGGGATTGCAAGGAAGATGAACTGAAATGATCTTTATTCCAAAGTTTTTGGTATTTCCAGTATTCTGACTTCCAGGAGGCAGCATTTCATCCTGTCAGCTTTGTTTCTGGTGCCATCAGTGACCATACTTAGGGAATTAAGTTCTCACATATATCCCCAGACTGTTTAGAGGGGACTTGTGAGTAGCCACATCAGGTTTTTAATGTGTTATACCTGTCGCAAGAAACGAAGATCGTACTTGCAGAGGCTGATACTAAGAGCCCACTTAATCAATGCTGTCAGAAACGTGGATGAATGCATAAGAACATGCTCCTGGAGGAGTGAGGTGTGCACTGGTTCCCTGCAGGGGAATTTCTCGGTACCTAGTCATTTACTTGCAAGGACATGCTGCTGTGTCTTCAAATAACTCTTCACCTGTACTGGTTAGTTCTGAATTCTCTCAGCATGGAGGTAAAGGAGGAGAGAAATAGTAATCTTCTTTATGAAGAGAATTGTTTTTATCTTAACAGGGAGGTTCCTTCTTCATGCAAGGAATGCGCCAACTCCTGCAGCAGAAAACTTAAAATATTTATAGATAACGTGGGTCTAAAAGCTACAACTATCATTGCCCCATCCCTAGAGGTGTTCAAGGCCAGGCTGGATGGGGCTTTGAGCAACCTGGTCTGGTGGGAGGTGTCCCTGCCCATGGAAGTGGTTTGGAACTATGTGATCTTTAAGGTCCCTTCCAACTCTAACCTTTCTATGATTCTATGGAAAAATTCTCAAAATTCGCAAAATAGGAATGGGAAAAAAAAGGAAATTTTAACAGCAGACGTACATGAATGTTATTCTCTACCTCTCTTTCACTCTAATGGGGAAGACCCAACTGCTCTTCTGATAGTGGGAATGTTTGGAGAATGAGAAGGGATGATTTGGTGGCTGTTAAATGCTCTGTATCACTGAAGATTGTTTTTCCAGTTTTAGTCTGAGAATATTGAGGAGGAGGAAAACACAAATACCTGCCCACATGGCTGCTGGCAACATGGTTACGTTTTTGGCACTAACTTGCTGCTGGTTCCTTGGTACCTGTGCCAAAGAGGAGCACTTTCCTGAGGATTGTAGGGGAATGGGAATAATGCTGTGGAACTCTGCATCACATGGGAAACTGGGTCTTGCCTTAACTGTTGCCTAAACTGTTCTCTGATCAGCTGTTATCCTCTAAACAATCTTTCACATAAATATTTCAAGATCCAGTGGTAATATAACATTCCCTGTCTTTGTCCATGCTCATGCTTAGCAGCTGAGGCATTACTAGCAACATAGTGTGCTCTGCTTTTTCTTGATAAAATTGGTAGTAATTTGAGACTTCAAAAGGGAGAGATAACTAGAAAGAGATTATCTGTAGATCTTCGGTAGAATTATGAAATGTGCTGTAACCACTCTTTGTTCCTTGAAGGAACACTGATACATATATATTTTTTATTTTTTTTTCTCTTCATATATATATATATCATAATAAAGTATAGCTAATATTTCTGAATGGCTAATCAGGCAACTTGGGGAGCTTGAAACCTGTTACTATTGCTACTGCTTTACAGTGCTCTTAATAGCAACCTTAAACACTCTTACAAGTATGCTAAGATCAGTCTGCTGGAAACAATACCAAAGTCCAGTTTGTTTTTCCATACTTCACTTGCTCCTTTCAATAGGTGCCGAAAAATAGCCTGTTTTCTTGAAGGTTTACTCCCCTTGCTTTAGAAAGACCTTGTACTGTAGGCTTAGACTGGATTTTTTCATCATAAATAAAATTACTTTTTTTTTAAAAGCTAAGGAGTTTAGCAGTTCTAAAAGACAGCCCTCTGGATTTTTAAACTTGCAGGAAAAATGAGAAAAGCATACAGCAAAAATCCAAAATTCAACATATTAAAGAGAGAAGGCAATGAAAGGTCAAACCGACTATTGCTGTTCGCTTTCGGGTTAAACAAAAACATCCTCCCAAAGACTCCTTTTGCCCTTAGTCTGCCCTACGTTTCTCTTTGGGAAAGGCTTCCAACCATTCATTTCCAGGTGTTGTACAGCTGGGTGGATGCCCCTTTGCTCTCTGCTCAGTTCTAGATGTGAAATGTGTTGATCCGGTTTGATACGTTGGACGTTGAATCTAAGATTTGGTGAATACAGATTCAGCTTTACAGTCTGCCTGGTGTCCACCAAGTCCCAAGTTCACCACTGCTAACATATTCAAATTGAGAGAACAAACATCTTTTAGTCTCTGGTGCTATTTAAAGGAAGACTTAATTTATTCTTAACAATTACCACTATGAGAGATTCATACAAGAGGTTGATTATTTGTGTAAGGATATGAAATTGGACTTCAGAGCTTCTCGAAAAATGAGTTTTCTTCCTTGCTTATTTCCATACCAATACAAGAGATACTTTAACGTACTTGAAGTAATGTCGTTGTTGCACAGAGACTTTTTTTCTAAAGAATTGCCAAGTCGTTACTTCACTGTAGAGGAATGTGATATTTCTAGTATTCCACTTGAGTGACTAGATTAAATAACTGATGAAAGCCGCTTACTTTGACGCTGTTGCTTGTTGTCTTTATAATAATGGTTCACTAAATATCCTGCTTTCGTGTTTCCAGTACTCTTATTTATATATCACATCTTCCTGCTTCTGTCTTCAAAACCTGTGGATTTAATACTGTGCTACTCATTTCTTAGGGAATGGCAGTTATAAAAAAACTTTATAAAACCATTGTTGTTAGTTGAAGTAACACCTAGAGTAGTTGCTGCATGATCCTGTGTCATGGATTAAAAGAAATTCTCCCTCGAGCTGGGCTTTTGAAAAAAAATGCTTTTAAGTGCTTGAGTAATTATTTTAATGGCAGCCTTATAGGAAAACACTGAGCAGTGAAAGAACTAAGGAAAGAACCCTGGACATCCTGGAGCTTGCTGTGTGCCCCGAGTGGGTTTGACTTCACAGCTGGTTTAGGGCACTGCTGCAAATCATCTCTAGGGAACCTGCTGTTTCACACGCTCGCCTTGATCCCTCTGAAGAGAAAATCACTGTGAAGAAAACAGGATTTTATTCCTGTACCTCTTGAACTGGATGAACGAGTCCAGCACAGTGGCACCCAAGCGTGCTGCCCTCATCTTTAAACAATAAAATGCAGCTGATAAGCGGCGTTTGTTCCTCTGGCTGCCTGTTGAAATATAAACCTTTACCTTAGTCATACAAACTTAACATGCATTTGTTTGCACAGCAGCCCCTTTATGTTTGTTTGTTTTTGGGGGAGCGGGCTGGTTGGGTTTTTGCACCTTGTCTTGCTGAGAGGCTGTTTAGAAAAAGGAATTTCTGACTCGTTTGGATTAATTACTGTTCTGGAATGTTGATCCATTAATGAAATGAGCTTTTAGAAAACAATGTGGAAAGTTTTAGAGAGAGCTGTCAGACTTGCTATATGAAGTTTAGATGTCATAGAAGTTGTTTTTTTTTTTCCCCCAAACACACAAACAATTTCAGATACATGGTCTGGAGCGCTGTGTTTTAGAAATGTTTTCAGTAAGTGTGTGTTTGTGGTTTATGGTGTTTCTCATAGCACAGTGAAGGCTGGATGCTCTTTAGTGAGTTGAAGATATCCAAGTGTCCATTGCAGTAACTTGCCAAATATTCTAAAACATGACTGATTTTTTGTCTCAGATTTAATACCAACCTATGGTAGAGCTGTAGACAGAATCACAGTTCTGCGCCTCTGAAGAGACATCTGACGTCAAATGTGATATCAAACTTATTTCGTGACCTGTACTTTCTAGTATCCTAATGTATGTTTAATATATGTTGTATGTAGGGTTTCTCTTTTGTTACTGAGTTGATCTGAACTGAGGGAAATAGCTTGGATGTTCCTTTACTAGTGCTCTTGCCAGTTTTGTGTACTTGAAGTGGAATACTTTGAGACAAGTTACCTAGTCCTGTCACACCACCTACTGTTGAAAAGCAGACATTGAGCTTAAATGTCTGTCTTGCCTAAATCTTAATGTAATCCCCTTAATATCATGCTGGTTTAGTGCAAATTGATGGTTTCTTGGTCATTGGTGTTTAAGAGTGGAGATCCTGCAGCAAAGCCAATGTTGAATAAAGTGACATTACTAGCTGATTTTGTAATATTTCAGTAGCCTCTTGCATAGCTTAAGCAAAATTGAAATGTGGTTTATGGTAACAAAAATAAAGGCAACAGTATTCCCTTTAAATAGAAACTTGATTGTTCTAAGTCAAATCTGAAACACTTCAAGTAAGATAAACTATGTCAGTCAGAGTTGAAAATGGTAATGACTTCAGAAGTTGAGATATATTGTAAAATATATTTTATTATAATAAAAAAAATATTTAGAAAAGGCATATGCAGATCTGTTTCCCATAATTCTGTTTTTGTTTGGTTGTTTTTTACCAAATAGAAAACCTCTTTTTCATAGTTATGCCGTAGTATAAAGATCTTGAATCAGAGCTGACAGGAGTCAACCCAGCGCTGGCAAGACAAGTCTGTGTGTACCTAATTTCTTTTGTGCCACTGTAGTTTTCATCTGGGTGCACGCTTTTCAGAAATAAACTAAAAGCTTAATTTAATCTCAAATTTTCTTGCGGAAAATGTAGTTGGCTTTGTTAGTAGTGCAAGAGTAAGCTTTGGTCTGAGGGTGGCACACCTGTCCCCTGTATGGATGCTCTTTCTGTTGGATTAATTTAGCTATTGGGCGTTTGTATTCAACAAGCTCAAATGAAAACACCAATTAATGCAAAAATGTGTCTATCCCAGTTGGCCATTAGGAACTTGGTTCTGGGGAGTGCTGTTTAACTAGTTCTACAGAACTAGTCAGTTTTTGGTGTATTATCTGAGTACAACACAATTTGATACTCTCATGCTGTGTTTGTCCTTGAAAGGATATTATCTTTTAAAGTGCAAATTAGGGGGGAGATCTGTGTGTGGATGGGGGGAGAATAAACAAAATAATGTTTCTTGGATTGTCTTTGAGCTGGATGTTATAATTTTTATGGGATTGACAGTACAGATAACTAATACGTAGAGGTGGAAAAGTACAAGAAAGGCCTTTTGTGTGTGCGGATGTCTTTCTTGAAGGCCAGTCTGTAACACTTGTGACTTGTTCCTGAGGTCAATATGCAGTAAAACGGGATCCTTTAAATCCTTCCAACTGGTTTTCTGCATTTACAGGATTTTTTACCATGTTAATGTGAGGTAGATTAAGCCTTTTATGTGTATTTTTAATGTGTAAATCTTTTTACTTGTAGGCACATACATAGCAGAAGCAATTATTTAAACTTATTTCCAACTCCTTTATTCTTTTCCCTCCCTCCCCTTTCCCCCCTGCAACTGACAGGTACAGCATCTTTGCCAAGAGAGAAGCAAGCCTCCGTGAAAAATTCTCCAGCCTCCTGGGCTACCCCCGGTAAATTGCTCACCAAATCCAAAGTGCCTGTCAAAAGGTTAGGGCTTGAGAGGACCCCCAGCATCTCCTCGGTCAGCAGCACCCAGAGCGAGCGGAGTCTTCTCAGCAGTAATTGTAAGTATCTGCCAGGGTTACGGGTGTTAACTGACAGTCAGCATCAACTGTCTGCCTCCTGTCTGACAAAAGTCTGTGTTAATTCTCATTGTACAACTTACTATTAGTTCTAGGGCTTTTTGCCTCTTTACTTACAACTTTCCTTCTTGAGACATGGCACACGAAGGAGCTTTAAGCCTTGGATTGTGGTTTGATGAGTAGAGGTTTCAGTACAGCTCCTCTTCCATCCTGAAACACCACAAAACCAGCGGGTCTTCTTGAGCAGCAGTTTCCTTGTGTTTACATATTACATGTGTAGTAGGAAATAAGTTTGAATGATGTGAACGGATAACATATTGTAGTAGCTGGAGCAGCACATTACAGATTTTTGATACTAAAGGCTTTTTTTGAACTAGAACGTGTCTGCTTTGAGTTTTAAGACAAAACGTGTAGATGAGATCAAAAGGAGGTAAGTGAAACTGCTTTTAGAAGGTAAAACTTTGCATGGGTAGACTTCTGTAATTTCTAAGGTAACTGTATGACCTGAACCAAATCTATCTTGATTAAAACTAGGGAGAAAAATAAGAGAACTAGCTTTGATTTGAAGCTCTACAGAAGGGTCTGTAGCAGCAGTTGTGGGAATTCGAGTGGCAAAAACATGAAGGAAGTAACACAGGAGTGAGTGTCAGACATATCGGTGTTCCCAGCTACACGTATTCAAATGAGGACATTCAAATATTCTGTTACCATCGCGTCATTTGGTACATCTTGGAGGCTGGGCAAAGGCCTTTCCTTTGTGCCAGATGTCATTTAAAGCCGCCTTCAATGGACTGAAAAAGAGAACTGGGATTTAACATACGTTTGTAGTTTATGTATGCGCATATGCATGCATTCATATATAACTAAATTTTCTCTTGCTCTTTTTTTCTTCCCTGTAGTGCCTTCATTAAAAAAAAAAAAAAAAAGAAAAAGAAAAAAACCTAAGACCTAATATATTCCTCAAAGGAATAAGAGTACGTGCAATAAAATATGCAGCGCCTGTTCCTGTGTAGCCGGGTCGGTGCTGTTACCCTGACAGCCATGTTGACTTTTGCTGTTCAGGTTTAGGATGTATCTGGAATTCCTAAGCAGCTTTGTCCTCTCTTCATTATACTCCCTCATGTAACAAAGGAAAGGGTCATCGCTTCATAACAAAGAAGTGTATTCAGATTAAGTATCCAAACAGATGACTCCTTATTTAGCCTGATTTGCTAGCCGCTTTAATCTGTTTTTGTCCACTGCCTTGAAGCTTAACAATTTTTTTCCACTCCGATTCACGAAGAGCAAGCGGGAGCAATATGAGAGGTTGAACATGGCTGCAGTATCTTTGGCTTTCAGCCTGCTTTGATCCTTTTTAAATGACTATACCAGGAGGACTCCGCAGTTGCACAGAAACTAATTTTTCTCCTATTATTTTCATCAATTCTACACTAACACCACCGACTGACTCGGGAAGCCACTACGATATTACCTTACTGACACTGCTGGTAGTGGGATCCTACAGCTTTTGTATTGTTCCTTTGTTAGCCACGTTTACTGGGAAAAGAAGTAGGTTGAATTCCTTTATTCTTTCTTTTTTTTTTTTTTTTTTAAAAAGCATGTATCTTTCTTTCTTTTTTTTTTTTTAAAAAGCATGTCTTTTGTTTTGTGGAGGTTGGTAAATGTATGCAATGCTCTGATTTGCTGATTTTGCCGTGAGATGACTTTTCTTTAGTTAAATTGTTACACTTGATGAGAGTGATTGAAGTCTGGTCAGGTTTTGTGAGTATAATGAAATTAGGTTACACATGATTCACTTGTTAGTGTAGTGAAGTTTTAATGACTTCATATCAAATTGGAAAGAACTAGTGAATCTACTTCGTACGCTAATGTTTTAAGTACAGTGCTGTTCTTGTTTTTTATTTTTTCATTAAGTCTACTATACAATAATGTCAGGAAAAAAATCCATACTTGTGAACCTAAAATGTGTTTTTTAGTTTGGTGGGGGACACAGAGATCAGGATGGGAGGCTTCTGCTGTCAGTGTTAAAAAATTTATGACGAACTATTGTGGTCCTGTCAACAGTATTAAATCGACAAAGTCACTTGGCTTGTTTTGCTTAAGGAGTTTGCCTTGTGTTAGGGGAGGGGAAAAAAAAATTACAAAAGAGAGCATTCCTCCCGCTGTGTCAGCTCAGCCCTTTGTTATGGGATATTCTTGGACTGGTAATTTCCTGTGGCAGTATTGGGGGGGGGGTGTGTGTGTGTGTGTCTGATGAGCACTCGAGTTTTATGATTCTTTTCTTTAAGAAGACTTACTATTTGAGCAGTTTGTAAACAATGAGTTTTGAAATGTTGGTGTTAAAAACATATTTGGACTGCAAGCTGTCAGTTGGAGCATTGAAAAATTGAGTTTTTAACAATAATTTCCTCAGTTTCAGTGCTGAACTGAAAATACATCATTTGAACATACTGAAATGTTTAAACTCTCAGGTTAAAAGCAAGAATCCAAATTTGAATGGCATTAGAATAATTGCATACAATGGAAATAGTGTTTCAGAAGTTAGAAAGTTGGGTCGAGCAATTGACTTGGAGCTGCCTTTTCCTTCAGTCGATACTTCACTAAAATTCTTTTAATAAGTTGAGTTGTCTGGGGTGAGATCACTTCATACCTGTCTGTCTTTGCTCAAGATTGCAGTACCTGTTCCTAACCCTATGAGTAACCGTCTTTGAATCATACATTGGCCAAACTTGCCAAATTTGCCACCTTTTTTCCTGTGTGCAGCCTGGTTACCTGACTCCACAGCTTCTCGTAGGCAGAAACAATGCCCTGACCAGTCCCATGGCAGAAGTGCACTCACCCAAACTATTTTTTCTGTGGTACACTCTTGATTTAGAAGAAGGTCACTCAGCAGTTTGTAGGCACTTGTTATCCTGAGCAAAAATCCTTAATATAGTGATTTGTGGAAAAATTTAAGGACTGCTTCGGGCCTCTTGCTTTACTAAAACAAATCGATTGGAATCATCTGATGCTGATCAGGGTCAGATTCCTGCAGCCTAATTATGTTATTGATGTGTTATGCAAGTTTTTTCATCATGTATAGATTTTTTTTTTGCAAATATTTAGCTTTTGTGCCTTAGAGAGGCTCCAGTTTTTTCAAACAGAGGACTTTAGTTGCATGTGTTTCTAAAAGAGAAAGCAGTTCTGTCCCTCTTTCTGTTGTTGAAAATGTATTGATTAGGGGCCAAAAAGCATCTCTTTAAAGCAGTTAGTTTGTGGCTTATGCTAATGCGTTTAAAGACACTAAATATCTCAAGGATATGTTTTGTCTTTTGGTGAACAATATTAGATATGTAATTCACATTAGCATTTTAACAAGGCTGATGTTTTTTAAAGGTAATCTGAGACAAACTTGATATTATATGAAGCCCCCCCCTTTTTTTTTCTTTAAATGGCGAGAGAAAAAAAGCAAGTGTGACAAACTATTCCAGTGTGACTTGGTTTTTGCTTGTCTCTGGTAAATGCAATGTCAATTTCTTATTCTTTAATGTGTCAGTATACATAATTTTTTAGTAGCTGAACCAAAGTGTAATCAATCTATACTTTAGAATTGTTTTCATATTTTTTCTGGAAAAATAAAACAATGCTTTTCCCAAATTTCAGGTTTCCTTTTTTCCAAGGAAAAATTTCCATTGTGACAATAAGCCAAATAAGGTCTCTCAAGTTCTTCTGAAATGGAACAAAAGGTCTTCTGTAGCAACTGCCCTCTTAGTTGGGAACCCGATTTAGATGTGAGATACAATTGCTTATTGTCCTGCCTCTCCCAGTTTGGGTCCGTCTGACCCTTTTTGCAGGGAGCATCTTGCTGTATGACTTCATCTCCCTCTTTGAGGAGGTTGGGTGTCTTCTGAGGTCTGCTGTCACTGAGGGAGTCACTGTTATGAACAGAGACAACAGGAGCCTTAAAAGTTGTTTGGTAGCTGGTGAATGCAGTTGGGCTCACACATGTTTAGTGTCCCACAAAAAGGATGGAAGGGTGTGGAGGTGGCACTGAAGATGTCAGAGGTGGTCATCATATTTTTATTCCCGCTTGTTTCCCCTGACTTTAGCCTTGGGTAAAACAGGCTTGTTTTAAGATTTAATTTTCCCCAAACTAGATACTGCCTAGAGCAAATTCTTTGTCATTCTATGTTGCAGCTGCAAATGCCACGGTCATCATCAAGAATGGAGAATGGCCTTCGAAACCAGCCTGCCAGAATGGTACTCTGGGATCTGCCCCTGTGAAAGCAGGACCGAGACCTAGAATACACTCATTGAAGTCAACTCCAAAAGGTATATAGGTTTGTTTGTAGATAAATTATTGCTGTTATGGAACCTTACCTGCCTCCTGAAGCAGTGTTTATTAAACAGTGGTCGTGGAAAATAGCTCAAGGAAGTAAAATCATATCAGTGGTGCTTCAAGTTCTGTAAGATTTCATAAGAAGGGTAAAATGTCCTTTATATTGTCATAATTGACTGGGATATTTCAGGCAAATGAGGAGAAGGTCTGTGCTCTGATATGGCTAAGGTCTGCATGGCACAGGGATTAAATGCACTTTGCTACATGGCAGGTGTTTACGTCGTTTTAATGGGTTCTTTTTTGTCACAAAGCTCAGGCACAGACTCTGTGGCTGCTGGTGATCTGCTGGGTGGACTTACCCTGAATTTATCCTGGTTGTCCTCGTCTTCATGCAGACTTGGCATTATCTTCACCCCTTTCAGGACAGAAAGGATCTTGAGGGATGGGGATATTTTTTTGAATAAGGTATTACTAGATGAAGTATCTCCTTTCGTAGATAAATGGCATTGTCCCATCCTTCCAAGGGAAGAGCCCCAGAAACAGTTCTTATCTCTTTCTTCATGCTGCTTTTTCTTGGTACTCTTCTTACTGGCTGAAGTGGAAGCAGAGGTTTACTCTAATTTTTAGTGGGAATAAGACAATTGTGCTTCATCAATCTGATGCTAAAGGAAACATTAATTTAAACTTAATTTCTGGCTTTGTATTAAGCACTATTCTGATTTCTCTTCGTCTTTGAGGCAGGAGCACTCGATCGAAAGACAGGGCTTCTCCACTCAAGCCACAAACAGCAGTTGACAAGTCATTCTCTGGCCACAATTAAAGACATAATGGGAGCAGATAAATAAGCTTGCTGTGTCTCTCTCCTAAATCCTAGTTATAATCAGCTTGCTTCTGACCATCTTTGTGGTGAACTGGTTATTGTAATTGGATAAACATAACTAAATACTGTGCTCCTGCTTTAGGCTTAAGTAAGTTTTAAGCTGGTATCTGACATAATTGAGAATAAATAGAAGAGATGCCTGCCAAGTGTCACGCTATAATGACACGCTTTAAAATGGTAAACAGTGAAAAGAAATAGAATTTGCCACAAACTGTAAATCACTTGGAAACAAACACAAATTATACATCTGTCTGACAAGCTGATGCTTTCTGTTGGGGTCCATCATATGCGACACAGCTATGCATTGCTCAACATCTTCAGTGACCTGGGTGCTAGAAGTGTGCCTTGGTGTCTGCAGGAACCATGTGGCCAGAAGAAGCTGATATTCCTCCTCAGCTCAGTGTTACTTGGGCTACTCTGTTGTGTTTTGGGGCCTTCCCAGTTCAAGAGGGTTGTTTTGAAACTGGAAAGGTCAACTGGAGACTTAGGAAAGATGGTCATGGTCTCTGACCATGTGACCCGTGAGGAGAGGTCGAGGGAGTTGAGGTTGTGTAGTCAGGCAAAAAGGAAAGTGAGGGGAGATAAGTAACAGCCTGCAGTAACGTGAAGAACACGGCTATGAAGGTGATGGTGCCAAAGTCTTCTCAGATGATGTGGCAATGGGAAATGGTTGCCCATTGTGGAGTGGGAGATGGAGCATTGCCCAGCAGGGCCATAGAGCCTCCCTTCCTGGAGATCTGTGAGGCTTGGCTAGACAGAAGCACGGTCAACTGATTGCACCTTGGTGGTCCCTTTCAGCCAGTGTTTCCATAGCTGGGTTTGCTACCATTTGGAGATTAAGTAATTCGATCTTAGTGCGAAAGTGAAATCTTTAGCAATGTTTTCTTCTGCTTTATTAAAACTACCTTTTTATTTCTTCCGGTGAGAGTTCTGGTAAAGCGAAGTTAACTTTAAATATAGCTTAAATTTTCTAGGTGTCTCTTTTTGTGTTTGAGTAGATTTGTGCATCTTAACTGTAGATATGTAACATTAGGCATGTCATTAATTGCTGCCATAGTTGTACTTTAAAAACTAATCTAAGCTTCTACTTCTAGGAGCCAAGGCCAAGTCTGCTTTACTGAACCAGTGCATACCAAAGTCATGCGGGCCACTGCACTCGGCAAGGAGAGTCAGTGAGGCCAGAGGTAATCAGCTGTTGGGGAAAGTCAATTTTTCACTTATTTTCTTGAATTTCTCTATCTTGAGAAAGGGCACAGCTGCTCTATGACTTCAGAGTAACTGAGGCGGTCAGTCTGCTCTTTTTCCTTGTAGTTCTTAGTATCGGAGACTGGCACTGCAAAGTGTTCCTGAGGTATTTATCTGGGAGGGAAAAATCAGGGCATTCACTCTCTGCTATCTGCTTGAAACTTGCCTCCCATGAGGACTCGGAATACTTGATAATATCTGTAAAATGATGTTCTGTCACCTGCTTATAAGATGGTATGCTTGCAAGGCACAACCCAGACTAGATTTCCCAAGTTTGTGTTTAAATTAAGCAACATTCTTGTGAGCGTGTGCTGACCAACTTTGGCTGTTGAGGGTAATATTTACTCCACTTAATGTTTCTGTATCAGATGCTTGTTTTACCTTTAACTTTTAATTGAAATTAGTAATTTTTACTAGAGTGAATCAATAGAATAGATAGGAATCCTCAGGCGAGCTCTGTAAGACGAAGTTCTCCCTTTGGGAGCAAAGTTCCATTTGCACGGCTGAGGTGAGGGACAAGCAAATTGTTTCCTATTGAAATACCTGCCATTGGATCACGCACTATTTGTGAAGCCTGAAGAAAGCTGATAGATGTTGTCAACAGACTTTTTATAAACTTCTCCACGTGACTTTCACACTTAACACTTAGCGGTCCAAAAGAGTGCTTTCATTTAATTAATATCCTTCAAAATAATGAGGTTCTTAGGTCAGTTTTCATATGAATCTAAAAAAAATTAGGGTAGATTAACCTTCTCAATACTTTCATTTATATCTAACTTAATTGCTAGCACATTTGAGGGTGCTTTTAATTTATATTTCCTTTTAGATGAATAACTAGAGTATACAGGTGGAAAAAAATTACTATGATGCCAGTACAGACGATTGGGTTTTATTGTCTGTGGTCCTCTATGACTGAGTAAACTAAACAGAGAGACCTGGCTTAAATGAAGTATGATAATTGTAATTAAAAAAAAAATAAAAATGTTTGGATTATTGGGAATTCATTATGATTTTTCCAAATAGTTTAACCTTATAATTCTAACTCTTGCTGGCTGAGAGTTAGCTGGCTGTGCCATCAGCCATCACAAGAAAGAAAATGAAGTTGTGAAGTTTGAGGAGCTTATATAGAAAGAATCTATAAAAAGACATCCCTGCTGCCCCTTACTGGCTTGAAGTGTAATTCTCCTTCTTTTTTTTTTTTTTTCTTCTTTTTCTGAACATCGTAGGTACTCCTGGAAGAAATGGACGCCAAAGCCTATCTTCTTTGGGTTCTGGTGAGTTTTCTGAATGCATTTTTACATTTTCTGTGGTGTAACTTACTTTACGTTTATACATTACATTAGTATAATGTTTTTTTTCTTGTAAGAACAGTTTTGCAACAGATAATTCTGTAAACCATCACTGATTCCAGTTTCAAGAGATACGGAGAGAAGTCTTGGGGCTTTTTTCCTACTTACTGCCTTCTGGCTCCCCAGCTTTTAGAATGCAGCCCGTGCTATCAGTCACTCTCTGTTGCCAGCAAAGCCAGAGGAGGTTTTTAACTGTGACAAAAAAATAATGAAGCTGGGATGTAGTTTTTGCTATTTAATCACAGCGAGGTAAGTAATGATTAAAGCTCATGTGTTGTGGCTTTAAAGAGAAAAAAAAAATATAGAAGACTCATGCAGAATAACAGGTTTTTCTGGAAGGTTGGTGTTAGGTCCCCTTTTGGTGTCAGCTGTCTCTGTGTCACTTGAATAAGAAGTTGGAACTATCTGAGTGTGGTGATGTGTGTGTCTGCTTGTACGGCAAGGGGAGGAATGACTGCTGATTAAGTGGCAGATGGCGTTCCAAAATCTGGCAGATTTTTAAGGACTTCATATTGGGTTTGTTTTTAGTGTTTATGCTGGTCAGGACACCTGGTGCTAGTTCCTATGTGCCAGGAGACAGAAAAGTCTTCAGAGGATGTTTCTTCTTGCAGCAATTTCCAGGTCTTTTCAAGAGAGTTGGCAGTCTAAATTAGTTTCCCCAGCACCAGTGTGTATTTGCTGAATTAAAAGCTGCTTGTAATTAATTACTCATTGAAAAGCCCTTTTTGAAAGATACTGAAGATCACTGGAAAGCCCTGCGTCCCTTGAGTGAATAGCAGATGTCTTTGTGAAAGAGGTGCCGCAGCCAAGCAGATGTTATAAATTTGAGTCTGGAATTAGTGGGTCAGTCGGTTCTGACCTGTAACTCTGGTGCTGTGGCAGTATGGTTTTAATTCACTGGAGTCATAACGTGAGTCAAATGCTTCTGCCTTTTACTCACTTGGCTGTCAAATGTCTGCATATTAATCGTGACCAAGTACCTTGCTCAGTATCTCCTGTTAGAAGTCACGGCTTCTGTCATACAGCAAGCAGAAGACTCTGGATAAAGTTCTTATGTGTTTGTTGCTTTTATTGATAATTTGCCAAACTACTGGTTTGGTTTAGGTATAGCCCAACACTGAGCATCATGACCTCATAATGAGGTTCTTTATACAGGAGCATAGAGGGTGATAAAGCTAGCAACATGATGTCTTAATTAGGTTGGTTGAGGAAATTCATGATAAGCAACAAAGTCCATTTCTGGACTGGAAACAGAAAATTAAATTCCTCTTCCACTTGCTTATGATAGCCTTAAAATATAACTTTATTTTTCCCTAAATTTAGCATGGCACTTTCTCTGTATTTTCCATGAAGAAAAATAATTAGCACTCCCTCCCCCTTTTTTACTAGCTTAATATAACTTTTCTTGTGATTCATCTTTTCCAACCTAATAAAGAATGTAGCCACGTAGCCATGAAGTATTATGTTCGATGCCCTAAAAACAGGGCTACACACTCCAAATTGGCTGTAATATTTAGTGATTTTTTTAGCAAATGCTCTTTAGCATCATACTTCTGCCAGGTGAATAGCTGTTTTTCAGTGTTTGTACCTGAACTGTTTTCTGTGCCAAAGCAGATTCCAAAACCGGATGATATGTTAGACTTTCAAGTTAATACATTTCAAACGTGTCCAGAGCATTAGTATAGTTTTCCATTTATGCATGCAAAGCTTTCTGATGCAGTAATTTATTTTTTTCCCATCTTCGTAGTTGCAGATAGTTCTTACAACAGAATAAAAATATTGTGTAGCTGCTTGGACATTCTGCAGTACAATGTCTTACATTTTACGAAAAGACAAATGATCTTTTTTGAAATGAACTGAAATAATGCCAGCTGGTACCATGCAGAATGGAGCCCACTATTTTATTTTTTTTTCCCCTTTAGTGGCCTTGATACTATAGTGAAGCTTTGTTCTAGTGCTTTTTAGCTAGCTGAAGCTTCTGTTCTTTTATTTCAGTGCCATAGTTAACTCTACAGCTTTTACCCTTGTTCTGTGAGGAGTTCCAATCCCACTTCTATTTATTGCCCGTGTGCTCTGTGTGAAGAGTCAGGAGTAGTTTCTTGAGGCAAGACCCTGGTAATAAATTGATTACCATAGTAATGCATTAATTAAGTGTCTCGCTGAGTTGTTAATGTTGCTTTTAACATTAATTCAAGGATGGATAAAACAGCAGACATTTCTAGGATATGATCTCTGTTCTCTTGACTGCTTGTGCTCTTTATTCATTTTCCATTCATTTACAGCCGTGATGCCAAGCCAGACACAACGTGCTGTTAGTGTGTCTGTAAAACTGGTGAGACTTGTGTGTTTGCAGGTGTTCATTCCTCCCTCCTGTTAAAACAGTCACAAGACTCCTTTGTGTGAATTCTATGGTATTTTTTCATGGGTGATATTCCACTGGATCAAACAACTTCTGCAAGTTCTGTGGCATATTGCTTCAGCACTGGCTTTACTGTTTAGGCAAAATTACCTTCTTGGGCATAATATGTTTTATTATGCTTCTTAATTTGCTAACTGAAAGTAAGAGTGTACTTGTGCACTTACTGTAATGTCTTAATGTAAAGATGACTTTAAAGGTTGACCCTGGAATTTTGAATTGGGTGCAAAACTGGCTTTAAAAAGGTGTAAATTTAGTGCTCTTTCCCTTGTTTCTCCAGCCCTCCCTGTAGAAACACTGACCTACTCCTAATACCTGTGCAGGCTGTGACAGTGCAGGGTCTGTGTGTGGTGGGTAATTCACATCTCGTGTCTCTATTATTGACTGAAGGTTAAGGACAAGTTACAGTACAATAATCCCTGGTGCTACGTAAGCCGAGCAAAAACAAATATCCTTTTTGGCACTTCCAAAGGTAAAGCTATTATTTTGGGAATAAAGAGGGCAAATATTTATCAGAAAGCTTTATCCTGTTGTTCAGTGACCCTGAAAGGGACATATGGTGTATTATGGATAACCAGTTACACTTAAGATTGTGACACAACAGTGCTGTCAGGAAAGCTAGGGTAAGTGCTGGATATACCCATAAAAGTCCTATCAAATAAAACCAATATGATTTATGTCATCTCTCTTGGTGTTATGATGGAGCATACATAGTGGAGTCAGCTACTAAAGGCTACAGAAGCCATGGAAATCAAAACAGCTTCATCCAAAACCAGCATGTGCTCCATCATGACAGATGGTTTTCTGTTGTCTTAACCTTTTAAAGAGGTTAGAAGGCTGCTTGTTTTAATCATCTGTGAGAAAAATATAACACTGGGGGGAGGAATAACTTCAGTCGGGTGGCTTATTGCAAAAGGGAGCAGTAGTGCTGATCAAGCTCAAGTGGAGAATTGAGGTATAATTGTAACAGTCCCTGAAGCTGTCTCTTGGAACAGGTTGTTAAAGGTAGATGCTGGCTTCTTGCTCAAATTCTTACGTTGGGACAGAATGCTTCTACTAACACAGTACTCTGGTTCAGACAAAAGTTTTTGGAGGTATACGTTAAGGTTCAGGTAACACGCCTTTCTTTCACGTCCTTACTCATTGCTGTTGAAAATCACGGGAAACAAAGCGAAAGATCTCTTCTTATGTTGTAGATTCACTGGTGGGATAGGTTACCCTCAAAATACTTGCACTTTCAATGTCTGGAAAACAAGAGATTAATATACATCTTGCTGTGCTTGTCCTTTTTAACAACAAAAAAATCATTGATGTTTTAAAATCTGTAATGAAAATGTGTGAACTTTCTTTAAAAATTGGGAAGATTATAATTTGAGAGCTGATTAATGTCATTATGAGTGTCAAATCTCGGGTCTTCAGTGAATTCTTCCATCCAGTTGGCCATTAGTAGTCTTCAGCATGGTATGGCAAGTTACCCTCATGATGAGGAACATCTGGTCAAGTGACTTTTTAGGTCTGTTTCTCCTTTCATATCTGCTCTAAAGGCTTTGTGTTGGCTTTTTTTTGGCGGGGGGGGAGGTGTTTTTGTTGTTGGCAGAAGTTTTTTGCAAGTTGTAGAAGAAACTGTGCGAGCAGTGTTCTTTTTAAATGGAGACTTGAAAAGACCCTCGTGCGTACGAACATCAGTGCTCAGGTCATAGAGCAGGTGGGATTGGGCAACTCTCCCGAGTTAAAAACAAGGCAGGAAAGATAGTCCCTTTGGTGGCAGTTCTTGCATAGATCATGGTGCTGGCAACATACAGAAAACAGAGAGCAAACTGCTTCTCTCTCAGCACTCTGAGCTTTCTTTTTTAATGGCTTTATCCGAGAATTCACTTATAATACACTTTTCCTGCTGTATAACATAAACATCATCATTAAGATTGTTATTAGAGATTATAGACAGACATTGTTTGTCTTGAGTCCCCAACTTTGCAGAGACAAGGTTAAGTGCAAAATTAATTTCCTTCAGTTCAGAAAAATTTCTGTTCATATGACAAAGTCCCAGAAGTCTTAAATGCATAGATCATGGTGCTGGCAACATACAGAGCAAACAGTGCTGGCAACAGAGAGCAAACTGCTTCTCTCTCAGCACTCTGAGCTTTCTTTTTTAATGGCTTTATCCGAGAATTCACTTATAATACACTTTTCCTGCTGTATAACATAAACATCATCATTAAGATTGTTATTAGAGATTATAGACAGACATTGTTTGTCTTGAGTCCCCAACTTTGCAGAGACAAGGTTAAGTGCAAAATTAATTTCCTTCAGTTCAGAAAAATTTCTGTTCATATGACAAAGTCCCAGAAGTCTTAAACTTTAAAAAAAGAAACAAAGCCCCTCAACTTCCCCCCAACAACAGTTCTGATAGAGAGTACGCGTTGCAGAGCTCTGTGGGGCAGTTTCCGAATAAACTGTATTTCAGTATTGTCTAAACAGTAATTTTAAGTTTTGTGTACCCATTAAACCACCCCACCCCCAACTTTCTATGGTAATATGGGGAAATTTTCCATGAAGTAAAACTTGTCCTGTTGTTGAACCAAATCTGCTTTTCTTTCAACCCCCACCCCCAACTTTCTATGGTAATATGGGAAATTTTCCATGAAGTAAAACTTCTCCTGTTGTTGAACCAACTCTGCTTTTCTTTCAATGTCTTCTAATACTGTACCCTGCAGCTCATGGGAAATAAGTTCCCTTGGGAATCACACAGGAAACAGTTTGATGGGTAAATATCTTAAACAGTTCAAAGCTCTTTCCTGTTCTGCGCTGGAATAAACTAAGTATCTTCTGCAGTGAAGTTAAAACCAGGAGGAAGATTCTGCTTTTAACGGCTAGTAGTTTGTACTGTGCTTAAAGCACTCCAGGCATAGAAAAATCCACTTTTTAAGGTATTTTTTAAAGCAGGGAGGGTTTTGATCTGCTTTTCTTTCAACGTCTTCTAATACTGTACCCTGCAGCTCATGGGAAATAAGTTCCCTTGGGAATCACACAGGAAACAGTTTGATGGGTAAATATCTTAAACAGTTCAAAGCTCTTTCCTGTTCTGCGCTGGAATAAACTAAGTATCTTCTGCAGTGAAGTTAAAACCAGGAGGAAGATTCTGCTTTTAACGGCTAGTAGTTTGTACTGTGCTTAAAGCACTCCAGGCATAGAAAAATCCACTTTTTAAGGTATTTTTTAAAGCAGGGAGGGTTTTGGTCAGGTCTTTAACATTGCAGAAGTAGCATCTCTGACTGGTTCTGATCATGACTTTCAAAATAGGTGTGTTGAGGCTGAATTCTCCATCTCTTGTGTGAAGAGCTTCAGCTCTTGTAAATAAGTTGAGTTAGTCTTTCTGCCTTTACACGTTTCTCCAAAAGGAAAGGCTGAAAATCTTGCAGAAAAACTTGAACTGTTTGTAAACTGTGGGATGAAGAAAAAATACGATTACATTAATTAGTTGAATGAAGACGGTTAATATTCTACAGATCGGAAATTCTAGGAGTTGAACAGTATAAGTTAATCTTTTTCCTTTGTCTCTTGAAAAGGAAGGAAAAGATCAAGCTTACACTTATTTTGCAGATATCGGTACTGTGAACTGGACTATTTTGTTGTCTTTCTAGCTGTGATATAAAGCCAGCTATAGTCTTTTTTTAGCTGGTTTTTCATCCATGTGAACTATGGGATCTATCTGAATGACTTAATTGTCTCATGCGATCAAGCTTTAGAATGCCTTCAGGCTGATAGAGAATGTTCTTATGAACAGGCAGCAAAGCTGCTTAAATGGTGTAACTATTAATGTGAACAGACTATAAACCAGCAGGTTTTTGTTATGCCACCTCTATATAAATAAATGCAGAATTAATCTAAATCTATATGAATTTGAGTTTCTTATTAAATGCGTTCATCATTATTTTTGTCTTAAAGACTTGAGGGAATATCTGTAAACTCAATAGTTGCTACTTTCTTGGCCAGACTTTTCCAGTGTTGCTAAATAAAGCATAGTACAAGAACTGGATCTAAGGATTTAATTCCGTGAGTAAGAACAACCATTCTCCAGAAGTCTTTACATTAAAGACTTGAGGGAATATCTGTAAACTCAGTAGTTGTTACTTTCTTGGCCAGACTTTTCCAGTGTTACTAAATAAAGCATAGTACAAGAGCTGGATCTAAGGATTTAATTCCGTGAGAGAACAACCATTCTCCAGAAGTCTTTACGGTGAAATGGCTGGGGCTGAGGTTCAGAGAATGCCACCCTAAACTCTGAAGTCATTTACAGTGTTTTGAGATTTTTATACAGAGAATGCCACCCTAAACTCTGAAGTCATCTGTTTAGAGTGTTTTGAGATTTTTATAAAATACTTGGTGTTTTCCCGAGGTAGTGTGTGTGTTGCAGTAGAGAATAGGATGCAAAAAACTGGGACATAAGACAGCACAGTCTTAATGTCTTCCAAATCGGTCCCTTCAGCTGTCAGGTAACTATATCACTGTATTTCCATGCATGTTCCTAGTGTTCTTCCCAAACCTGATCTTCTGAAAATTAACACTTTTTCTTGTTCCGTGTTGAAAATCAGCACTGCTCCCTGTGCCTTCGATAGATACCTTTACA
Source organism: Calidris pugnax (assembly GCF_001431845.1). Taxonomy (NCBI): domain Eukaryota; kingdom Metazoa; phylum Chordata; class Aves; order Charadriiformes; family Scolopacidae; genus Calidris; species Calidris pugnax. The sequence continues at coordinate 4,299,778 of NW_015090868.1, read as the reverse complement.
AAAAGCAATGACTTCTGAAACACATGAGTAACTCATGGGCCAGGTCTGTTCAGATGGTGATATGGGAATGTCTCAAATCGGTGGACTGGAAATGCTGGGATGATTATTACAACCTCAGCAATGGGGACTTAATGTGGGTCCTATTGGTTTTCCTATAGCAAGGAAACCCAAGTGGTTTTCACACTGTTTCTTCTGTTAACGCTTTTAAGGAAGGACCTGTGTTCTGGATTGTAAGTTAGATATTTCAGAGATGTTTATTTAATTTCAAAATTCTGTGAGAAACTTGCTCTCCAGCTCTGTACAGCCACGCTTCACAGAAGTATGCAGACTTTCTACGGAGGGAATGTTTGTAGTTTGCTTCTGTGGTGTTTATTCTGATGTTGGGAGGAATGTCTGTAGTTCTCTTCTATGGTATTTATTTTGATGTTTCAATAACAAGCCATACAAGAGAAGAACACAGAGCTGCAGTTTCCTCATGCCTGCCTAAATATTGAATAGTCCAGCCTCTGCATGAATAGAGGAGGCAGCTGAAATGGGTGTCCACAGATTGTGTCGGCTCAAAGTGATGCTTAAAGAAAACTTCCCAGTGTTGATAGTTGGAGTTCAAGGCTTTTCTAGCATGGAAGTCTGTCCTAAAGGCTTTAAATTCTAGACCTCATTGTTATGATTAGTCAAAGATGGTTTTTTTATTACTATTCCATCTGAATTAATATTAAAACATTGAAATTCTCACTAATTTTTTCAGTAATTAAGAGGACAATACATTTTCATTTTGTGAGGCGACTTTAGAGCTTTGACTGACCATCAGGGTCATGTACCAATAGCAAACTGTTTCCATTTTGTTATTCCTAACCGAGTTGCTGTGAGCAGTGCTGAACTGTATCACCTTCCTGGAACTGCCATCCTAGAAATTGGTTCTTTCTCTGCTATCTTCTTGTCCTTTCCCTCTCCAGTTAAACCTAGGTACGGATTTCTTCTTATGTTCTCAGGCTTAATACTTGACATGATACTTGAAAGACCGTGGAACCGTCCCAGAGACCTGAAACTCATGGACCTTGTGTCAGAGATGGTTAAACAGCTTGTAAACTGAATGTACATCTGCATTTTTTGTCTGCACCCCTGGGGCTATGAAGAACATACAAAGCCCACAGAGATAAATGAAACACACCTTTTGAGTTGTCCTTAATTTGCTGTGGGATCTCCTGAAAAACCGCTGCCATGTCTCAGCTGATATAGTTGCCTACATTGTCCTTATTTGCAATGTTGCTTTTCAGCAGAGGCTGTCTAGGTGTTGTTGTGAGGCCACGTAGATGAAAAAGAGTTGCACAGTGCATATAAGTTGGTATCATGAGAGTAAACACTTAAGGTCAGAGCTTACAGACCTATTAATTAAAATTTCTATTTATTTTCTCTGTTCCTTGAGGCCTGAGCTCACAAGGACTCATGGAGATGTGTTGCTGAGCAGCAGGAGTCCCTAGCACAGAGGTAGCTGGTTTTAGTGACACATTTGGCTAGATAGCTTCATATTTTAAGGCATGTTATCCTAACATTCATGACATTATTTGCTGTTGCACAGTAGCAGTTATTTTTCCAAAGCGCTGTAGGATTTTGGCCGAGGCAGTCTAACAAAAATGCCCTTCTGGAAGGGACAGTCCTGCACATGGAAAAGAACTTGCTGCTCCTTTAAGTCAGAAGTTAAAAATGAAATGATTCTTGCAGTGTTTTGCAGCCGTTCTCAATTCTGAAAGAGTGCAGACACTGTAAATGCCACCACTGTTATGTGAGAGAGGCACAGATCAGCCCAATTCCTGTAGCTGTTTGCCTGGGAATCTGCTGCAGCATCACGTTCTGTTTGACAGCCTGCTGAATTTATAATGATTAAAAGCTTCTGTGTACTAGAGGAAACCTAAATTATTTAGGATTTTAGGTCTTGCTCTGAGGCAGGAAGACGTTTTTCTTCAGGTGAGGATTGGAGCTTAAACTGAGTCCTGAAGCTGCATTTGACATGGCAGTGGGTATCGCTGCCTGCAGGAAGGTTGGTTTTTCACACTGGAGCAGTGGCTCCAGCAAGGTGGGCACGGGGAAGTGGAGAGGGGTAGTCATTTTCCAGAAATAAAAATGAGGACACAGATGACCCTTTGGCTATTCTCATCTCTCCTTGCATAAGCAGTCACCTCTCAGTCCTCCTGAAGTAAAGCATGCCAGTGAAATCCATCTGCTCCTCATGGTCCATGCTGTCTTATGACACAGAGCCAGTTGTCCTCTACATGGACCTCAGATCTAAAGATCTAACTTCTGATTTAAACTTCTTTGCAAGGAGACACTTACTGTACTCTGATGGCTTTTTTAGTGATTACTGGATGTGGAAAGAGGGACAGGGATGGCAGAAACACGTACAGATACTGCAGATTGGTCCTCATGAGGCTGAGCTGAGGAGCCTGCTGATGCCTGTGCCCTTTCCTCCTTTCTTGTCACATGTCTAGTGTTCCCAGGGAGCGGCAGATATGTTAAATCTGTTGGGGTTAAAATAGGTCTAGCCCCACCATCAATCTGATCGTGTCATCGGGCATTGATGCACTTAACCAACCCAGACTGAATTATGTGGTCATGACAGGATAGACCCCTTTGTCCATGTCGATCACCCATTTCGCCCTTGGGGTTGGCGGGAAGCCAGCAGTAAGGTGCTAGCAAATAAAATCTGTTAGTCCTTTTGTCCTCTCTCTGGGCTGTATATCACTTCCTATTTTATTCTGCTGTTTTCTTGAGCTATTTTCCACCACCCTTATCCAATGTCAAGTTAGAAAAAGACCTCTGTGATCCTCGTGTTATGTGTGAAATGTAGACAGTGCAAGTTCCTGGCGTTCTGTGTTGGGATCCCATGGATTATGTCCTGGCTTTGTACCCTGCCGGCACCACACATGAGATGATTGTGGGAGAACAGGCCCAGACCTGGAGGAGCTGTTTTCCTCACCAAGGGAACAACACTGGTGGCCACATAGCCACTACCGTGGCACAACGTACTGTGCTGTGGCAATGCTACATTGGAGGAACCTCTCCATGAATTAAATGTCTCCTGGGAGCAGTTTGTATACAGATGGGTAGCCATACTCTCTCGTTGGTTGCTGTCAGAGCTGAGTGCTAGAAGGGACTGACATGTCTCTCTTGCTTTTTATTAGTGTTGTCAGGTCCCACTTCTGTATAAAGCAGGCTTTTTTTTTTAGCTTTGTGTGGTTAGTGGGAATCCAACCCCAGAAGCGAAAAAGGCATTTTCCTCAAATCAGAAGTTTTCTCGAAAAATTGATGCTACAATATATTTGTTTCTTTATGGCCTATTTCCACTCGGATTCAGGGTGGGAAAGAGGAGGCAGTGGAAATATTGTTTGTGTATCACTGTAATAGGAGTTTTGGCCTCTGCTACAAGGGCTTTTATGTCCCTATAGAGCTTTTATGTGCTTATGTTTTGCCTGATGATTCATTCCTTCCTCAGTCTCCAGAGTGGTTCATTACATCACGCTTGCCCTCTGGAGATTCTTTGTTTTAGCTCCTGTTCCTAGGAAGGAAGTTAGGGTTTCAGTGGGGCACTTCAACCTCGCTGGTTTTACAGGCTGATGAGAAGTTCTTCACCTTTCTCTCAGGCACCATTGTAAGGATGGGGAGAAGGTGGTGGGTTGTTTTTTGGGCGTGGGGTTTTTGGGGGTTTTGCTTTGTGTGTGTTGTTTTTTTTAACCTGATTGGGCTGTTCCCATCTTTGTGAGCATGGAATTGGGATGGTGAGAGGACATACTCTTCCGCCCTTGAGGAGCCAAGGAGAGGAGGAGGAAATCAAAAGGAAGTTCCTGAGGGTGCCCTGCCAGAAAGGTACAACCTGGTATGGCTGGTGTTGAGTGGTGATTGAAGGCTGGCTGTAGGCCTGGTCAAAGTCTGAACATTCCTTCATGAAGAGAGAATTTGACAGTACTGATCTAGTATTTGACGAAGTGGGCTAATGAACTAGGCCGAACACGCAAGGCTGCTGTAATGTGCCATAAGGCCCCACCTCGAGGACTGTGTCAGGTTTTAGGCCCCTCACCACAAAAAAGACATTGAGGTGCTGGAGCGGGTCCAGAGAAGGGCAAAAAAGCTGGTGAGGGGTCTGGAGAATAAGTCGTATGAGAGAGGCTGAGGGAGCTGGGGTTGTTCGGCCTGGAGAAAAGGAGGCTGAGGGGAGATCTTCTCGCTCTCAACAACTCCCTGAAAGGAGGGTGTAGAGAGGTGAGGATCAGTCTCATCTCCCAAGCCACAGGCGATGGGACAAGAGGAAATGGCCTCAAGTTGTGCCAGGGGAGGTTCAGGTTGGATATTAGGAAAAATTTTTACGCTGAAAAGGTTATTAAGCATTGGAATGGGCTGCCCAGGGATGTGGCTGAGGCACCATCCCTGGAGGTATTTAAAAGACGGGTTGCCATAGTGCTGAGAGACATGGTTTAGTGATGGATTTTTATCAGAGTTAGGTTGATGGTTGCACTTGGAAAGGGCCTGGATCTGCAGGCTGTTGGAAAGATAGATGAAGGCACACTGCTAGTGCCAAAGCTCTTCAGACTAGAAGGAATAGATGAGGATTTTATAGCAGTAATGACATGCATGCCCTGCTGCGTGCAGAGGCTGCCCAGGGAACCAAACAAAAAAAATAAGCTAATTTATTCTCTTTGTACTTATTTTGAATGGTTTTGTGCGGGCCGAAGATGTATTATAGTACTTCAGAGTTGGTGGCACGTCACTGAGCTGGGAAATAAATATGTTTGGTACCCCATCATAAAACATTCAGCAGGATTCTCCCGTGGGAGGTTGGTTGGATGGGTCTGACGGTCTCAATGTGGGGCTGCGGCTCTTTTGCTCTACTTACAATGAGCTGCTTTATTGTCACCGCGCTGGCCCGTGTGACGTTAGAGATGCCTGGAGCCCAGGATAAAGCAGCAAAATGCTATTTTTAGTTCTAGCTGATGTGGTAAATAACATTTTAAATCCTCTGCTGCTTATGTGACTTGAGTGGGATGTGCTATTAAAATATAGTAGATTTGTGGTAAGGAGATGACCAGTGAGGAAACACAGGGATGAGACCTGTCAGTGATGTTACGTTTGCTTTGGGTTATACCCACTTCAGAGCAACTTGGGTTAATGGTTTCTGGAACTAGAAAACCTGTCAGAGGGATAAAAAAAATAAAAGCTGTGGAGGGCAGCTCTTCAAGTACCCCAAAAGAAGGCATGTTATTGCCTTGTCTCCTGGCTGTGGAGTCCTTGGGTGGTCTCTGCTCCTTTGGCTGCCTGACAAGGCAGCTACTGATGGAGGCAAAATAGTGAAACGTTGCTCTTTACACAGAAAGGGGGCCAGTGCCAGTTTGTAGTGCCTTGGCAGCATGTTATTTATAGTCGTAGTTGTAGGTGAAAAACGTGACATTTTCTAATCTCTGTAAAATAGTTACTCCTCTCCTCTATTTTCTAGTTTCTAACTCTGTCATTTTATTTTTTTTGCTCAGGGCAGCTGAAAGGGTCCAAGGTATAAGCAAAACTTTTGAGCTCATTAAGTAGTAAGAGGAAATATATATATTTTTTTTTTTTAAGAGAGCTAATTAAATATGGAGACAGCATCTATTTTGAGGGAACTCCTGCAACACTGCTTGTTTGCTATAAAGTTTGGGTGCCTTCAAAACCCAGCTGGCAGAGATCTGTTTTAATGTGGAATTGATGCCTGCCTCCTTGCTTCTCTTCTGATAAATGGAAGCATCTGTAGCGTTGAGCTGCCAAGCTAAATACTATTTCCCTGCAGCAGATCTCAAACACTGAATTGTTCTTAGAGAATAGATGGGTTTGTGGGTTTGTTAAGACTATAAATGTTGACATAATATTTAATGCCAAAAGAAACGCTGGGAGAAAATGTTAGCTGATAAATCTGTTTTGATAAATTCATGTCAATTGAAAGAAACTGTAAAAAAAAAAAATAAAAAATGCACCCTGAAAGGATTCTTGGAGAGGAGAGCTGAAGTATGCCTCCAGAAATATTAAAATAATCTCCCTAACAGTCTCCAAAGAACAATTACATGGTCTGTGACATTGCTGGATGATATATTCAGCTGGGGAGACCACCCACTTCCTCCTCCTCTTCCTCCTCCCTCCTCATCCTCCTCCTCCCTTTTCTCCTTTTCCAGCTCCCAGCCCCACGGAGTCCCGTAGCAGATTAAGCATCAACACTGTGATGCAATTCAGAGGCTGGTGGTTTTTCGAATCACTAAGTCGGTTTTATTCTGAGGACAAGCTTTGTTTCCACAACATCTGGTGAGGAGAAGCTGCCAGCAGCATTTACGCCGTGGATATCTGCTTTTACTGAATTTTTTAAAATTTTTTTCTTTTGCTTGTCTGTGCACAAGGAATAAGAGCGAAGGAATGGAGACTTGATTATTTCTTCAAGCCTGTTTTCTTTAGCAAGAATTGCTTTACTTCTGCCAGGAGCGATTTTAAAAACATAGTATGTGACAGTACATGGAGGCTATTTCTTGCTTGTTTGTTTTCCAATTGCACTGAAGACATGTTATGGTCCCCGAAATTCTCCTTATCCAACATGCGGGTACGGCTGACAGCAAAGGGGTTGCTCCGAAACATCCGTCTCCCTTCTGGCTACAAGAAAAGCACTGTTATATTTCACACAGGTTTGTGGGCTTTTTAATATGACATTTAGAGCATGCATTTGAAGGGAATGTCTTGTTTTACTTCCACAGCAGCTTGTTTTTAGCAGATAAAAACCGTACTGGGCATGAAAGTTTTTGAATTGCATACAGAAGTCTGACTTTGGAGGAAAGTAGTTTCCTATTCTGGGTCTGTGTGTGTGCGTGCACCCGGGCTGAGCTGCTCGTTCAGAAGATGGTTAGTTCTGTTTATGAAATGCAAATTGGAATTTGCTCTTTCCTCCCACGGATCCAAAAATAGTATCGGGAAGCCTGTGCTATTAAATATTTATCTCATCATTTTAATGATTATCTGCTGGGGGCAACATCTTTTCTATACCTTGATTGGGGGTGGGAGGGGAATTGGGGAGGATATTGGAGTGAATACAGGCTGTCATATTGTGGCTTTCTAATGAAAAATATTTGAATGCTTAGATGTAGGTATCTGTTACCATGCGTGTCATGCTAAATACATCTTATTTGCAAGTAGGGCAAGTAAACTTTTATGTTCACTTGTGTCAATTCAAACCTAAAAAGTAGGACGTTTTAGAGACATTCAAGACAAGTGTGTGTTTTAAAATAAACAAACCACCAATGCCCACTCCCCCCCAAAAAACCCCTCAAAACCTATAAATCCCAAAACAACAAAGAAAACAAGCAAAAAACCACCACAAAATTCTCTGCATCTGACCTGATTTTCATCTTCAGTGGCAGGTAAAGCAAATAAAGCTGGTACCTGGAATGGGAACAAGGTTATGGAAGCGGTGCTTTGTTCCAGGGCATAAATGTGTCATTTTGGCAGAGGGTGGCAGTTGTTTGTTTGTTTGTTTGTTTTGAGTAAGATATGTGACATATAGAGAAAATGATGGCAGCCTGCATATATTACATAAGTCTTTTTCTCCACTGCACTGCTTGTAATTTTCTGCATTTTATTCAGGGAGTAGCAAGCATCTACAGAAAACTAGTTTTGCAGAAGCTCTTCCTCTCAGGGATTTCCTTTCTCTCTTGAACACCACCCTCTTGACTTTTATATTTTTTTGGAGTTCAGTCCTACCCGTCGGCTTTCCTTCCTGTCCTGGCATTTCACACAGCAGCTTAAACCATTCACCTTGTCATTACTTATCCCTGGCAAAGTAAATCTGGTTTCTGAGTCCCTCCTGGATGATAAATTCAGTTACAAACATAATACAGGCTGACTCTTCAAATGTAATATAGGCTTCTGTTCGCAGCTTGCTTGCAGGGCTTTAAGCTGGGATTAAAATACCTTGATGCTAAAAGTTCTTATGTAAGGGAGTCTCAGTGCATATGCATACATCCCTGATGTTGCTAGAGTGTGAAATTCCTACACAGCACATATTCGAGGGACAAAAATCCTAAAAGAGAAAGTGGGGGAGATAAGTCTTCCAAAAGTTCATTTACTGAAATGTATGTGAGTTGGAAGATATAAATGTTAGTGCTGCGTGGTGTCACAGGAATTTTACAGCGATGTGAATTCTTTTGTGGTTTTACTTTGAGTGGATGTGGAAGCAAAACCTGCCTGCGGGATGCCTCTGTTAAATACAGCATGTAAAATAGATTGCGAAGCCCCGTGTTCCAGTTAAGCAGCACTTCACTAAATCCCAAGCGCTGAATGGACCTTCTGCGTGTTTTCTCCGTGTGCAGCACATACAGGCTGATGGTACGGCTTTGAAAGCTCAGAGGGGTTTTTGCCTGGGCTCCCCCTTCTGCTTTTCTGTTCCTGTGTCTTGTAGGAAGCCGGTGTATTAGCAGAAAGCTGACCAGTGGTTTGCTAAAGCTTGAATATACCAAAAAAAAAGTAGGGCATCTGAAAACCAGGTCATACTCTGTAGTGGAGAGCGCAAGTATGTATAGATATACGGTGGTTTTAGAAACAGTGGAATGCACTGAAGCTTATTAGTGATTATTTCAGGTTCATAAAACTCCAGAACAGTAGATCAGGCACTGGCAATGTATATCACAAGCATAAAAGGTTCTTTTTTTGTTATGTGCTGGGAGGAGCCATATTTGTTTTTGCAGCTCCAGTATGAGTATCTTTCCTTGTAGTGGTTTAATTGGATTAAAATGGCATGTGGCTTCTTTCCAAGGTCATGCAAGCAGTGAGAAATAGAATATACTAGTGACCGTATCAACAAATAAAGGAGGGAGCAAGTGAAAAAAGGCACTTTGGGGTCCCTGCAGGAATGTGAATATGTATGAGTGTTATGCAAGGGCCGTTCAGTTCCAGTTTTGGCGTAGATTCACTTCTAATAAGTGTTATCATGGATTTCATCCTTTGCTCCCTTTCGTAACAGCGTAGACCCACTGCCTTGTACCACTGTAGAGCATCCTTGAGATACTGATGGCAATTGTTGAAGCATAGAGCGTGGGTCAAGCTGGATTCTTCTGTTATCACCTCCTGGTTGCCAGTCTGTGGTGTGGTTATTTGGTGAAGTTAGGATGGAGCGCTACTGGGAGGAAGAGGATGGAACTCCTTCTTGGGTTTTCATTCTGGCTTGAGGATATTTTGCAGCAGCCTGCCATGGTTTCCTCACAGTACGTAGTATGACTCCAGTACTGCGTGGAAACATACAGTTGTTTCCACTGGTGTTAAGTTTGTCTGGATGAGTCATTGCGTTTAGGGTGGAATGGATCCCTGGGCTGGAGTGTGTTTGCATTGCTTACATCTTGTCCGTGTGGAGGTGTCAAAGTAACTGGAGTAGTTAAAATATCTTGCGGCGTAAGCAAGCAGCCCGTTCAGGGAAAACCAAATAAAATGGGAAATTCTTTTTCTAGGAATGGAGTAAATCCAGAGGAAAGTTGCTGTAAAATTTGAAGTGCTTTTTAGCTTGTTGCCTTGTGTCTGACTTCCATGGCTGTGTGCTCTATGCTGCTTCAAGGTCATCATATCCTTGATGAAGTTCAGGCAGACATCGAAGTGGTGTTTTTCTCAGCGACTGGAAGTGTAGCACACCTGCACTGTTAGCTGCATGCAATGAGTGTCCTCTTCAGCAAAACATAGCCACTAAAAGGCTTCCAGAAACACTTTATTTACCCATCCTGTGGCTTATAAAACTTATTTGTAGCAAGTAACTGCAACAAAAATCTCAATGCTTCAGAACTGCATAAACATGAGATATGAGTTAAATATGAAGCAGTGTCTTTCAGTGACGAACTATAACATTTGTTTCCTTTATCAAACCATTAAAGATTTTTACCAAAGAGTGACTAAAGTGCTCTTGGGCTCTTCATGCATCAATGGTGTGACAGAGTAAATCATCATCTCTTTGTGATTCCGTATAAACTGCCAGGGAAAGACATTCTTGTATGAATGATTCCAAATAGTCATTTTGAGTTACTTATGTTGTCTCTTGCATGAAGATAAAATTCTATCCAAGGCACTAGTTTTGCAAATGGAGGTCAAAGCTCTTGTGTCTTCTGTTCAGAGTTTTTCCAGGATTGTAGATTGAACTGCACTGTTGTTTTTGTGGTAAACTGTTTTATTTCAAAATGTTTTCATCCAGCCCTTCTTGCTGCTCTTCCTCTCTCTTCTTTGCCATAGCAAGCTGTACTTAGTGCTGTTATCTCTCTGGTGACTTCCATTGCTTGCTAAACCTAGCTGCTCTCTTACTACCTTGGGAATAAGAAGTGTCTCGGAGGACAAACAGTAGCTGATGTCAACCTTCAGCAATACCAATTTTTAAAATGTCCTGTTTGCCTTGGTAGCAACGAGCCAACATCACAGACCTGTTTATTTGAGCAGGTGACATCCTTTTCCAATGTGATTTCTTCCTTAAATCCTCCTTTGGATCACACTGGGAACCAAGAAATTACTTCTGCGCATCACAAAGCAATGCTCTTCAAGGAGGATTCTGAAAGCCTTAGGTGTCACAAGTTGGTTAACTGTTCATGTGCCTTTTCCCCTCCCCAAAGAATAACTGAAGTACTGATTAATGTCTGACACTGCAGTTCAATATAGAATTGTAGAAAGATATCCAACACACTCAACCCTCCTAAGTATTCTAAGTCTAAAAGTCTGCTGGAGGTTTGATACAAGATGAGTATGTTGAATATTTGTGTCACCTACCAAGGAAAAATATAGTTCAGAAGCAGAGACAGCTTTATCCTGAGCTGAAGTTCAGTAGCTGGAAGCCATTTGTTATGAGGGATTTTGGGATTTAATCATGTTCCTGTTGAAGTCAATGAGACTCTTTGCTCCCGACTTAAACTATACAAGACTGGCTACTAAACGACCTGCCTGATGTGCTTGATTTCATTCTTAATAGGTCATAGCTTCAGTAGGCATTGAGGTGATGGCTGAATGGAGGTTCTTATTTTCAGGTGCTAGGGCTCTGTGTTTGGAGTTCCTAAGTATAGGCTCTGTTCTATACAAGTCTCATCCAACTGATGCATTTACGATGGTTATAAAATGAAAATAGCCATAGGTCTCTAAAAGGAAGCTTGGATAGCAGAAAAGAGCTACTAAAAAAACCCCAAAAAACAACAACAAAAAAATCCTCACCAAAACCCTGTCAAAAAAATCAAACCAACAAAAGCCGCACCAAAGTAAAAAAAAAAAAAACAACAACACAACTTATATGTGATATTAACGCTTAAAGCGTGCATGGAAGTGAATGTAAATGAGGAGCTTTGCTCAAAAAAATAAATAAGCTTTGGAGAAAGAAGCACTGGAGTGCTGTGAGAAGCCGATGCGTGGCAGCTTCTGCATTCTGGCTCCACTGTAGCTGAGTGATGTTGGATTTTGTTCCTCTTTCATTTAAAGGGATTAATTACATGTGAAGGATGCCTCAAGTATTTGTCAACATGAAATAAGTAGAATTGCTTCTTCAAGCTCAACTTCATAGAAGAATAGTTAATTGGAGGGTAAACATAAAAGAACTAGAAAATTATCTCTGCTAAGATCGTTTCATATTCTAAGTGTGCATTTGTTCCCACTTGATGTGTCTCATAGGTGGACAGGGTCTGGCTGCAGCTTCTATTGCTGTGAAATAGGTTGGGGTTTGGAAGTGACAGGCAGCTACAATTACATGGGAAAACCAGAATAACTTTTAAATTACTTTGGGGGATTTCCAGTGTGGTAAAACTGGACTTAAACTTTTAAAAGCTGCCTCTACCAGTTTTGCAGCTTGTGCAAATGAATCTGTTTCCATAGTAGAAATGGCTTGCAGCGTTACATAGCATCACTAAATATAGCATCACTACCTATTCAGTCCTTCTAATTTGAACTTTCAAAGTCATAAAGCAATAGCTTTTTTGAGGAAAATGATACCATGAAATTTCCATGCTAGAATGCAACGTATTGAGTATTTGCAGCCAGTTGGCCAACTGTTCTGTGTTACTCTGCTTTCTTTGTTGGCACAGAGAACTTTGATATAGGAGGGGGGCGGAAGGCAGAAAAAGTTTCCTGCATCTTCAATTAATTAAATATAATTATATGTGAATTACTATGGAGGCGGTACTGGGTAGATTGGAACCATACTTACCACTCTCATTGCAATCAATGGCAAGAGATGACAATTTCTGTTTATAGACTGACTGTTAATTTACTGTCACATAATGAAGCAGTGTCTCCGCTGTTTTTATTATTTAAAAGAATTCTAATCCTGGAGTGGCACGATGTGTAGGAAGAGCCCAGGTCCAAAGCTGATAGATTTGATGTCCTTAGAAAATGCACAGGTGTTTCAAACAGCTCGACTGTTTCACCAAGTATCATACCAAAACCTAATTTATTTGTAAAATTATTTGCAAACAGATGCCATCTGTCTTGGCTTGTCTTCCCCCAGAACAAAATCCAGTGAAGGCTGCATTGGTCAAGCTGTCTGGGTCCACCTGTGCCTCCATTTGTTCTTCTCTAGACGTTTCTGCTGTCTGTAGTCCAATGGATTAGTGGTGGTGTCAGAAAGATTTGATTGAATTAAATCTTATTTTTTAAGAGGAGGTTAAGCAAATATTTTTACCATGATAATATGGTAAACCAGTGCTGCAGAATTATTAATTAATGATTTATGTTACAGTTAGTGCTGTCACCAGCACCTTTCCAACCAGGTTCACCAACAGTGCTCTTCCCTGTTACTGTTTCTTAGTCATGGAGTATTAAAAATAAATAAAATTAAAAAAAAATGCATCAGCAGCATAATTTACATATTTAAATCTTCTTTTTAAAAAAAAAAAAACACAACTCTATTCAATTTAGCTGTCCACGTACTGAACTGTAGAAATAACCCACCTTAAATAACCTGGCTTGTATCTGGCCGAGATGTTTCTTTGCAGCTGCTATTTATGAACCTCCTGTTGGTATCATCTTTACTGATCTCTAGTGGCTGTAGGAAAGGCATTAATAACCCAGGGTCCTGTGTTCAGCTCCTGGTTAAGTTTAATTTTGCTACTTCTTGTCATGGTAGGGTGTTGCTTATACATTTATAGCAATGAAGGTTCTTCTTCAAGATGCTCATGTAAACAGTTTGTATGTGATGTTATGGAAATTCTTCTAGTTAGGCAGGAAACAGGGCAGCCGAGAACATCTGTGGTGAAATTCTTTTCATGAAAGCTCATCCTTTTCTTAAAGAGAACTAGCAATCCTTTAGCAGAAAAGTTGGGAAAGTGTTACAAATAATTACTCATTAATGACTTGTTTAATACTATTTTTAGACTTAAGATGTTTTGCTGGCCTTTATTTTTATCTGTGTGTGAATATTGCTACTGTCAGAAGCACTTAAATTATTAAAAATGTTACGTTTATTCTTATAACAAGACTAGACTTTCTGCTAAGCTTTTTTGAAGATCTGAAATAGTAAAACAGGAATATTGGAAGTGCTTCCAGCAGAAGAATGAGTGAACTTAAAAAGTCAGTTGCAAAGTATTCTACTCCAAATAAAACAGATGGCAAGAAAACTGCCTTTCTTAGCCGTAAGCACAGGTCACTTGTTGTATAACCAATATGAAATCAAGGTTCACTTATTACTGTACAATCTGCTTAACTCACTTAGCAAATTGAGACGTTGCCACTTAAAAAAAAAAAAAAAAGTCCTAATGTGAAATGAATAGCATAACCCTATTAAACCTGTATTCCTGTGTCTCGGGAGGGACCTCTCAGCTAGGAGTTAGGATCAGGGAAGAGGAGATTCACATGTAACGTGAAGTTAATTTTTTCTTCTTACTGCATTTTCGTGGTACAAATAGAGGTATTTGTAGTTACAGATCTTTCATAGGGATTAACCTCACCTATGAGTTTTGGTCTTTGTGGGCAGTTATGGGTATCCCCCTGCAGTTACCTGAGGTATCGGCTCCTCAAGAAAGTTTCTGTAGTTGTCTTTCCCACCCTCCTTGCTCGCCACCCAATTAAGCAAAAGATGTGAGTTTTCCATCTTCATAGCTGCTTGTTAGCGTAAGCAGAAGAGACCCAGGGGAATGTTAGGTGCAAAGAAAGATGCCATGAAGGTTTAAACTTCCTCCACAGGAGCTGCTTGGACTCCAGCGCAGCCATGGCAAGTGATCCCTGTGTGAGGGTAGCCCTGGTACCCATGGGGCAGCCTTTGCCAACGCTATCTCCAGTTGTGCAATTTGGTCAGAAGTAGCTGGGAAGGGAAGTTCCGTGGCTTTCAGGGGTGGTCAACAAGCAGCAGAAGGACTGTGCTCCTCTCAGAGGGTGGGGACACATCATATCTTGCGGATAATAAAAGGTCTGGGTGCTGCCCTGTCCTCTGTTTTGTTTTCAGCTTGGCAAGAGGTTTCCATGGGGGCTGTTCCTCAAACAATGGCGTACAATGTTCTAGGCCTGTCCCTGGAGAGACATCTTCCCTGCTTAATAACAGGAAAACTTTAATATAACAGGAAATACACAAATAGGTCCTTAACTATGACGTGAGGATGTTCCAGCAGCACTCAGAGCTGGTATGGGGCACTCACGATGCCGTATTTTTTGTCTTCCACTTCCACCGAGGCATGAAAGATTGAGTTCACGTGGATGATTTTAACCAGCAGCAACAGAAGTGGTTCTGTTACCATGCTGTTTTATTCTATTGGCCAGCAAATTGTGTTTCACAGCTAGGGTAGCTTTAAAGTACTGTTTCCAGGTTAATTTTAGACACATGTTCAACTGTGCTGATGTTCCTTAAAACACGTGATGCTGCTGCCTCCTGAAATACACTTTCCTGAAGTTGTGAGCTTATCTCTAATTTTGGTGGCTGCTTAGATTTTCCTTCATTCTGCAGAGACTTGACTTCACATTAACTGTGTTGATATGTGTAATCAAAAGGATGAATAGCACAGGTGCTTCAACTGTAAATTGGAGTAGTAATATATATATATATCTATATAGAAAAAAGTAAAAATAACTTGCACTACATGAACCAACCTCCTGGAGGAGGTGGATATGTGCAAATACCATTTCTAGTGTCTCAGAAAAACAGTGCTGATCTAGAGTAACTCAGAGTCTTAATCAAGCTATGAAACAGTGTAGAAATGGATAATCCTCTAGCTACATATAGAAAAAGGTTAATGGAACTTCCCTTACGTGATCTTCCAGACGTGCCAGGGTAGTCCTCTGCAAATAGGGTAAATGTATGCCTTGGTGTGGAAATGATGGTACAGATCAATACTTTTCACAAAGTGCTTGGTTATTTGTTAGTTATGAGAAAACATTTGACAAGTTATGGAACTTGTCAAATGGAGTCTGTGTAGCTGGGGAGGAGTCATCTGCTAGGATGCTGTTTTGGGCTGTGATTAAAATAAATAGAGATATTGATTGAAACAAGGTCATTGGGTAATGCCATAATGAACACTGTTGAAAATACTACATTAGTGTTTTCTACATAGCCCCTGAAAGCTCTAGGACTGATTCTTGGGGGGATTTGGGAAATGAAACAGTTACTGTAAACTTTATTTTTCTCAGTTGTTTCCAACCTGTGTTTAATTATAGCTATATCATCACTGAATTTATTTTTTTTTTTTAAAGCCATGGGCAAAATTCATCTCCAACCTGGTCTCTGAATTGTTTTATATTCTGTTTTATAGTCAGAAATGTGTGACTTCTCTAAAAAGTGAGTCTGTATGTAGCAAAAGGAGAATTTGGATGTTAGCGGTTTATTTTGTAACTTGAAATTGCAAACTACAGTCATCTATTTTATGAGGAAAATGTTAGAATTGAATTTTCTTGTGATCTTTTTGGTAGATAAAGTATGATTATTATGGATAACTTTGCACTGATTATAGTGCTTCCTACACACTTAGAAGTGCTATCACCTTACTCTTTAAAGAGCAACATTGGTGAATTTGAGTCTAATCTAGATTTATTTGTCTTTAAAGAGATGAAGAGTTTCTTTAACTCAAGAAGCTGTCACTGGATACATTCAAAAGCAGTTTTGGCACGAAGGCAATAATGCAAAATACAACCAAGGCTCTTTAAATTCCCACTGCCTGCCCTACTTTTTCTTCCATAACATCCTTTGGGCAGCGTTTCAGTGCCATGCTTAAGTCCAGTGACATTTGTTGCAGTCATATAACATCAGCTCAAACCAGTGTGATTGAATAAATAGCTTCTGAGTTCAAACTAAAAGCCACTCTATTCTCTCCATCCAAGATAGCTGCAGATACCGCTCAAGAAATGATGTTGCATGTTAATGTGCTGGTCTTGTGGTCAAAATGTCTTTTACTTGTATCTTGCACAGTTGTTTTCAAGGAAAGATTATGGTTCCTTGCAAGTTACTGAGCCTAACGTAGACTTTTACTCTGAAAAACTACTTTGAGTAGTTAAGGAGAGAAATACCAGATGCTTGAATCTAACATGAAGCTGAGCTAGTAAATATGCTGGCAGTTAACTAACCACGTGTGGGTTGTGAAGGAAGAATTCCTACATTGAACTAGGGGCAGGCACAATTGATGAAATGAAGTTGAGCGATTCAGTTAAAGTTCCAAATTAGTTCTGGGTTGGGAGATTATGGTTCCTTGCAAGTTACTGAGCCTTACGTAGACTTTTACTCTGAAAAACTCCGTTGAGTAGTTAAAGAGAGAAATACCAGATGCTTGAATCTAACATGAAGCTGAGCTAGTAAATATGCTGGCAGTTAACTAACCACGTGTGGGTTGTGAAGGAAGAATTCCTACATTGAACTAGGGGCAGGCACAATTGATGAAATGAAGTTGAGCGATTCAGTTAAAGTTCCAAATTAGTTCTGGGTTGGGTTGTGGGGTTTTTTTTTTGTGTGTGTGTTTATTGCAACAAAATGGACCTCCATAGTCTATAAGCAAAAAGTGACCTTCAAACTTAAAATCTTAAGTCTATACGCTACAAGAATCCAGTTTGGATTTCTTTGGATTTCTTCCTACAATTAGCTGTTAAAACCCAGGGATATTGGAGGCAAGTTTGATACATAGATCTAGAATAAAATTATGATGCAAAAAATTAAATATGTGGAGGTAAGAAATAAGGATCAGGATTTGCACAGGGGAAGCAATTAATGGGATCTGGGAAGGGCTTGCAGATGGTATGAACTAACCACAGTGGGATTCCCTGTCCCAGTTGACTCTGGGTCCTGACTTTGTAGACAGAGGCTGCAGAATGAATGAAGGGCAAAAAGGTGCCATGTCCTGGACTTGTGATGAAGCAGTAGAGGGCACCAGACAACAAGGAGCAACTCCTTGTGCAGCAGGTGGAAACAGGAGCAGAGAGGAGTGAAGGACATCAGTCTTCAACATCACTTTGTGCCTGGTTCTTTGGGCAGCTGTGTGTTTTGGGGATGACAAGGCACAGCTGGAACTATAAGAAGGCATGGGGGGGAAACAGAGGACCTGCTTCAGATGTTTCTCTGGCTACTCAGAGCAATAAGTGAACTAGAAACTTACTTAAATATAAACCCCTTATGTAAACATAATTGCTAGTTTCCTATATAGCATTTTTTTTTCTCCTTGAAAAGCTCGGGAATTCAAAGATTTAAAATTGCCTGTGACATGTAGGAGGAACTGATGTAGCAAAATTCAAATGCCTAAGACATGGCTAATAGATTGAGATCTAGTTCACAGACTTTAACTCAGTCCTTACCAGCCAAGGCATCAGCACGCTGTAGTACATCCTCATGCAGTTATTCTCCATCCTGTTGGCATCTCTGTCCTTAAAAATGGGTGACTTGCTGCAGTTTTTTGTTTTGTTTTTTTATAAGGTGAATTAAGAGTTATTTCATTGGTGTACATATGGCCAGACGTTCTCATATCCAAACATCCGTGCTTGAGGCTTTGCACTATTAGTACAATAAACTGGTTCCCCCTCCTTTTCTTTTCCCTCAGGGGGTGGTACGTAGCACTGTGTGGTGAACTAGCATGTGTCAGGCTTTGTCCTAGTTCAGAAATCGAGCATCAATATTGCTCTTGGTTATTTAGAAAATAACCAGAACCACCCTGGTCCACTGGGTGGTGCATGTTAGAGTTGTCTTCTGTAAATGGCATAGCATTTCAAATTGATTTAGTTTTCAGTCAGTTCTGAATATTTGGTGGACTCACTAATGTTTTTATCTTCGTAGCTGATGTGTGGCTCATATTCATGCTTGATGTGTACTGACTAGCTGAAAACCTAATTCAACTCTAGATGTGATAGTTCCAGTAAACTTGATGAAGTATATTGTGAATGCAATATTAAGACAAAATCACTTTGTGTATTAAGCATTCAGAACTCAACTAGTGCTTCTGCAAAGTATGCCTGTGGTACATAACCTAAAAATTGTCATGGGCACAATGCTGAGGCTTCAGAGTATTAGTCAGGCTTCTACGTGTACTGTGCATTTAACAGACAGGCATCTGTCTGATGCATTAATTACACACTTAATGTTCCAGTCTGGGACTCCTTCAAGTCCTTTGTAAAATGTGACTTGTAAAGATTATCCCTTTCAATCTTCTAATCTTCTAGAAAATTTGGACGTTGCTGTTTTGAAGTGGTTTTTAAATTCTTTCCTGCCATCATCACTGAGTTTGTCAGTGCAGCTCTAGTAACTGATCATACCCAATTACTGGAGAACAAAAATGATTGTCATTAACATGTTTCCTCTAGCACTGTGTTCCCAGCAGTCAGCAGTGTGTTTGGCAATGTTCTTAAACAGTTGTACAAGCTGGAGAGCCGTATTCCAAAGGACAGGTAGCGTTTTAGGGGAACAAAGATAAATCAGTGTTGATCACTTGGATGAAGGCATTTTTTTGGTTGAGAAATACTGAGACCTTAATGGATGGTTAATTTTAATACAGGGAAGCCAGTTCAAAGGCTGCCACGTGGGTAAGTCTATTGGGGTAGGAACTGGGAAGATGATGTGCTGAGGCTTATCTCAGAGCCTTGGAGCAATGTCACGCTTGCAGTGTTGGTATTTTGCTAGCCTTGGATCCATGGCTGCCTCCTGATTACGGGGAGAGGTCTCTCCCTCATGAGAAGATGGCGGGGGCATGCTCATAACCCAACAGAAAAGGTCCAGACCATCCCACTGCAGGGCAGAGGGCTTGCTACATGCTGTGGGTTATCACTTCAGAGCCTGGTAGAGTATGAAGTATGTGTCAGTTTAACTGGCAAGAGGTAGGATGGCATCCTTGGTGGTGTTCAAGGCCAGGCTGGATGGGGTTTTGAGCAACCTGGTCTGCTGGGAGGTGTCCCTGCCCAGGACAGGAGAGTGGGAACTGGATGGTCTTTAGGGTCCCTTCCAACTCCAACCACTCTGCGATTCTGTCTGCCTTCAGAAGAACTCTTGTGCAGAAGTAGTTCAGGACTGCTTGGGGGTGTTGAACCTTTTGTGGAAACTGCAAAAGCTCACTTAGAAAGGTGTGCTGTTGGAAAACTGGCCTTGCTTTGCCATCTCTTGGTTTCTTCCCAGTCACCTGTATTTGCAGGTTTCCTCTTCCCACCCCTGTTTCTGTGTCAAGTATGCTGTAACGAAACGGCGCCCTTGGTCCATGGTCCGTTTGTTGTCTCAACAAGCAGGAAGCTAATGAAGAGCTGCATGTAGTGTGTTATAGTTTCTAGGGAACAGCTTTAGGCTGCAGGACACTGGTGTGGTTCGTAAACTCTTAAGTTTCTTACCTAATAGCCAGGGTTAGGTAACAGCCAACAGCTAGGGCTGTAACAGACAGGGAAGTGTCTGACGTGTTAATAGGTTCTGCTTCAGAAGGGACTCGATCCTGGAGCGTGAAACCCCGTGTGGCCAGTGCAGCGAGATCGGTGTGTGCTAAGCGTGCCATTAACACATTCCAGAGGCACACAGCTCTTTGAAGTACGTAAATACATCCGAGATTTCCCTTTCCTTTTCGCTGCCGTGTGCATAAAGGGGGTATCCAGTTCCGTGGCTGGAAGCAAGGAGTGAAAAGGGACAGGCTCAGAAAGCTGCACTGAGGCTAGAAGTCGGTGCTGTAGTACTGGAAGTCAAGGGATGAGTTGGCGTGAGAGGACAGACACAGCCTTCTGAAGCAGTACTTCAGAGTGAGCACCTGGAATAACCTGTGAGGATTCTGCAGTGCCCCTCCAGGCTGTACCAGCATTTAAGGGAAAATATGCTGAAAAAAACCTTTGTGCCCCTGCAAAGAGAGGCAGAGGGGTTTCTGCTGTGTGTGTTTTAACCCTGCTGAGTCAGTTTAAGCATCCAGGTCAGGCTTTACCTGCCTGCAGTTAAAATTTTGTTCGGTTCCTGCAACCTTTTTAAAAGCCTCTGTGATGGTTACTGATTCTTCTGTTCAGGACAACTTGAAAAGGATTTGATGACAGCTAAAATAAGCTGATGTTCCTGAACATGGGCTAGTGGCTGACCCTAAAGAAGGGAAACTCAAGAGATAGCATGGACCTGTTGGAGCAGGTCCAGAGCAGGGCCATGAAGATGCTCAGAGGGCTGGAGCACCTCTGCTGTCAGGACCCGTTCAGTGTTCGGGTTGTTCAGCCTGGAGAAGAGAAGGCTCTGGGGAGACCTTAGAGCCCCTTCCAGTGCCTAAAGGCGGCTCATAAGAAAGATGAGGACAAACTTTTCAGCAGGGCCTGCTGCGGTAGGACACAGAGTAATGGCTTTAAACTAAAAGGGGGAGATTCAGACTATATGTGAGGAAGAAATTTTTTACACTGAGGGTGGTGAAACACTGGCGCAGGTTGCGCAGAGAGGTGGTAGATGCCTCATCTCTGGAAACATTCAAGGTCAGGTTGGATGGGGCTATGAGCAACCTGATCTAGTTGACGATGTCCCTGCTCATTGCAGGGGTTGGACTAGATGGCCTTTAAAGATCCCTTCCAACACGAACTATTCTGATAGTAAAGGGATGGGAGAGCTGTGGTTCTGCTCTAGAAAGCATTCAGTTGTTGTCTTGGGCTTCAGACCAGCTTGATGTGGGGGGAAGTAAGACAAGAAGTGCTGTTTCTCTTCCCCCAGCTTCTTGAGGCAAGACTTCTGAACAAGTAGCTAGAAGAGTTTGTAAGATACGTTGGCGTCTTCAGAATTTCTGTTGGGCAATTTATTCAGGCACAGCTCTGAAAAATGAAGTCGCTTTCCCGTGGACTGAAACTGGCTCACGACTGACGTGCTTGACGCGCGTTGGGCAAGTTGGGGCTGTCTGCGCCGGCTTATACAGACAGACCTGGGGCAGGGGGTAGGAACAGAACATCACTTCTTCAGGAGTCTGTGTTTGTACAGTCACCAGCCTGGACTCCGAGAGGCACAGCAGGAAGGTGTGTGTTTGCCACTTGTGAGGCTGGATGCAGGTGAAAATTACGGTTGGCCAAGCTGTGGAGCGACTGGGGGGGTTGGAAGGCTTCCATCCCAAGTCTAGCCTGTCAGGGCCTCCGCAGACACCGTTAATTTAGTTTTGTGACTGCTTTCCCTATGTATTTGTCTGAAACTGCTTCCTGGGTTCATAGCCCAGAGCAGGAGTTTTGAAAGAATTTAGGGTGGTAATTTTACAGCTAGCCAAATTTCCAGGTCCTCTCAAAGATAATGAATGTACTGCTGTGGATTCAACCCAGTGGCTTCCTTATTTGTATGGATGTTCTCAAGTCTCCTCCCTGAAGTGCCGTAGCTTGTCACGAGGCAAACTTTAAAATCAAAGCCGTGAGATCAAATGGTTGATCGGTCTTTCTGTTGCATTGCTCAAATAGCTTGTACGCATTGCGGGGGGGGGGGGGGATGGAGGGAGAATTGTAGAGATTTTTTTGCGGCTTCAGAACTAGCTGTGTAAAGATTAACATATAAGGAGAAGTTACATACTCACTGATGGGCTGGTTCAGACGCGAGACTGAGATTTGATAGCTCCTGAAGGGAAAAACTCCGGAATGAGACCCATGGGTCACGCAGTACCGGACTGACGGGAGTAGCTCACTCACAGGAGGAAAAGATAAACCATCTAGAGTGGAGGTCAGCAGTGTAGGTCTGCATTCTTCAGAAATAATAAAAACAGGTGGACCTTCAAGTTTACTTTCATGTTTATCAGCGTATTTGGAGAAATTTGATCCAGCTCAAAACTCGACTGAACACAGTTAGCTAGAAGTGCTTCATGAATGTTAATGTTGTACAGAACACATGCTTTCCATAATCAGGTTCAGTGTGTGATCTGGGATGTGTTGGCAGCATTTCCTTACCTGCATTTCAGTATTTTAGTTGTAACTATATATAAATATGAATATATACCCAGTTTGCAAGGATATATTCTTGTCCAAGTGTTTCCTCCTATTATATGTAGCAAGTACTCTGTTCTGTATGGACTACCCTCTCTAGTCCTTACTCCCTTTTTTCGTTTTTTAATTTGGTCTTTCTCATTAGTTCTCAAACTCTTTGCCAGCCT
Source organism: Calidris pugnax (assembly GCF_001431845.1). Lineage (NCBI taxonomy): Eukaryota > Metazoa > Chordata > Aves > Charadriiformes > Scolopacidae > Calidris > Calidris pugnax. The sequence continues at coordinate 4,277,288 of NW_015090868.1, read as the reverse complement.
AATGCCAAGAAGTCCAAGGGTGGGATTTTTTGGGGGATTTGGGTGGGTTGTTTTGCAGTGGGAGAGTGCACTCAGTTACCAATTACAATTAGGTGTAAACCAGAGTTTTTGAAAAAAGGGAAAAGTCAGTATATAGAGGTGACTAGATGCTGCTTCTTTCATGTTTGGGAAGTGAAAAATATGTGGTTCCTGTTTTAAGTCTCACCCCAGTCCTAGTTGTACAAACTGGTCAGCTGTACAGAATGTGAAGCCACCCCGAAGGTCAAAGTAGTGGATTTTTTTATATGGTTCACCGTAAGCTTTGTGTAAACTCTTTTGTTTAACACCCCGAAGGTCAAAGTAGTGGATTTTTTTGTATGGTTCACTGTAAGCTTTGTGTGTAAACTCTTTTGTTGAGTATTTCAAATATGCTTTTTTACCTAACACTGTAAAATACAACTGTTACTGTGGTCTAGCGAGTTTGTGTTGACTCAAAACTACACGTGGTGCTTTTTTCAGGTTGTAAAATTCAAAGTACCAGCAACCTCTGTAGATTTCGGTTTGCTTTGTAGTATCTATGTGTGAATTTTATTTTAGATAAGAAGAGCATCATCAAAAAAGAGTGGAGAAAAGCAACGGAAACCTGCCTGGAAGCTGTGTGAAGAAGGTGATCTTTAGAAATCACTAGAGTCTTTAGTGATCAGAGCTCTTAGTTTGAGTGAGGAACGAACCAAACACATCAATGACATTATGGACGGAATGAATGTTTCCATATAGAGCAAGAGACTGATTTCCAAGGAGAGCTTTTCTCCTCGGTGTATTGTAGCAGAGAGCACTTGGGATGGGTGCACACACATGTAGAAAGGAGGCTGCAGCCTTTGGGCTGTCAGGGAGAGTTAGATCTTGGGTGGATACATGGATGAGCCTGGTGAATACCCTCCCCCTGACAGAGAGACCTATTCTCTACCTGTATCATACCTGAACCAGTGGAAATCAATTCTGCTGGATTCTCATTTGCTGCCAGGAAATATCTGATAAGTTCTTTGCAAGTGCTTCACCTCCATTCATGGGATTTTTAGGAACCATTAAGGTATGGTGACGTTTGGAATGGTGTGTCATACTAAGCTGAATTACTGCAGGTGTTGCTCTAGGGGTGCAGCAGTACTGTGGATGCTCATACCTGGCTCTCTTCACCTACTCTTCAGCCTGTGTCTGACTGTCTGGCAGGTGATCCAGTCTTAGAAAAAAGCTCCATCAGCATTTTGTCCACCAGGGCCTGTGGTACCACTGTGATAACAGGGATACCTGCAAACCATGAGGTGCTCTGTGAGGACCTTCCTGGTCCCACAAGTATGCCTGGACTAGTGTAGGAGGTGAAATGGAAAGTGAGCAGTAAAATTTCATTGCAAGCAGGACTCCCCAGATGGCTTTTTTGCCCGGTAGCACTGTGGTGAGGTGGAAATCCTGCGTCTGTGCATGCATGGACTGTTGGCACTCTCTGTAACACTTCCAGCCCAAAACAGTGCTGATGGGGGTTACTGTGGGTTTGGCTGGGTAGAGTGGGTCATCCACTCTGAGGTTTCTGTGGGATCATTGCTGTCTCCACAACTAGCAACAAACTATAACCAACAGAGGTGTGGTGCAAAAGCTCTCCTGAGCTCCAGGTTGTGCGCTGCTCTGAGTCCCGCTCTGAATGCCAGCTCACCTCTTTGAAGGCTGAGGCTGGCGCCTTCTGCAGACCAAGATCTATGTTGTGTTGGTCACTTTTTCCAAACTGTGTCCGTTGACTGGGTAATTAAATAGCTGTGTAACACAACAGCTAACAGCCTGGTGTCATTAATCTACCTGTTTCTACATGGAGCCAAGATCTATGATGAGTTCTATGCTTAAAAAAGTAAGAAACCTCAGCTTTTACGGAGAAAAGTTCAGACTCAGACCTGGTATCTAAAAGGCTTATCCTCCTTAACCTGCCAAAAATATCTCATTAGTCAGTTTTCCCGTATTGCTCTGGTAACCACTTGTTGTTTGTGGACTAAAGGGCTTCCTCAGGATCTGGGTTTGTCCAAAGACTGGGAGCAGAGCGTTGCTTGCTGTGGGAATGAGGAGAGGGCATTCAGTGGGAGCGGGCCAAGGTCCAAGGTGCTCACCTGAGCCCTGGCTGCAAACATTAGCAGAAGGACAGGTGTGTAATCACCTGGTTGAATAACGAGGCGCTGGTGAAGTGTTTGGCTTTCAGCTCCCGCAGGCACCTGGGGCTCCTTCCAAGCCTTGTTGTGTTGGAAAGGCAGGAAGGGGCGCCGCGTTCCTGCAGAGCCCTTGGCTGCCTCGCGGCAAACCCGGTTCCTGATGCCCGGGCATTCTTTGATTGATGCACAGATCAAGTGACTGCTGGGAGTGGCTTTCGGGGTGACGTCCCACCTACAGTGATGTCAGCAAAAGATTTTAAAAAATTTAGGTGTGGCATAATCTGCCAATTAAACTGATTAGTGCTCTGGCTGAGCCCTGAGAAGGAGCTCTGGCTCTCCAGCCCTGCTTATTTGAAGGATTTTATTTAGTGCCTTCGTCTTGCCTCGTATGAGACTTTTACCCGCCTGACAAATGTCCCCAAGTGCTCGGAAGCCGTGACACGGGAAGAGGTGCTGCGACTCCCGTGGGATCGGGATGGAGTGCCTGGCTGCTCTGCTGGCAGAAGTCAAAGCCAGCCAGGAGGCCATGCAGGCTGGACAGAAGGAGCTAAAGCATGACGTGGAAACATCTCAGAAGGAAATCAGAACAGTGTTAGCGCTGCAGAGGAGCCAGCAGCAGGTGAAAGAAGATCTCAAAGCGGAGGTGAAGTCCAGCCACTTGGATATAAGGGCTGTGCTTGAGGAAATCCAGCGAGTAAGACAAGAAATGGAAGCTCGATTAAATACTCAGGCCGATCTGGTCTTGCTGATCAAAGAAGTGAGCACCAATTTAACGTGTGTAGACAAGGCTTTCCAGAAAATGGAGGAGAGGCAGAAAGTTTTTACCAGCCTGCATCTTCCTGCGAGAGAAAACGTTGAGCAAGGCTTTTTCTTTGAAAAGTGCTTACACAAGACACACACGGGTTTTGAGAGACCTGTGGAAGCTAACAGTTTGGATGAGGAATGTGAAAAGAAGGTGCTTAGGGGTAAGAGAACGGTGACTGCAAAGGTGTGGGGAGAGAAAAGAGGTGGTTCCTACTTACGCTTGTCAAGTAGTTTGTTTAGGCTATTTGGAATGCTTTTAAGAAATGTAATGTTTTTTAGAAATTGAATCTCTTGCTTAAAGAAAATTAATTTCTCGCTAGTGTAGACATTCCTACACGGACCTTCCTACAACATGACAAGCAAAGGAAGGCTTTGATTCGGCTCTGCAAGCCAAAAAGCGGGTGACAGATGATTCATCTGGTAATCCTGCAGCAGTGCACAAGATAGAGAGGTTTCAGGAAACCAGTGGCACCAGCAAGTTCTGAGATATCCGGCCAAGTACAATGTCAAGTACTGGGCGATACCCCCGCACTTAAACATAACTTTATGGAACACGCCCTGGAGTACAGACAGTTGTGTATTTCTTGCTTTTGAACGGCCATTAACTCTCCGTTACCTAGGGAAGCGATTTATGGGAAACAGTTTGTTTTATGGAAAAGCCTGGGATGGGTCCAATATTCTCCCCAAAGAACTGGAGTCAGCTGCTGCCTCCCGTGTAGCGAGGGAGTGGGAGGATTTTTGGAGCTTTTCCAAGGTCATGGGGTATTGGTTTTGCTACCAAGATATCGAATCTTCTGTGAATGTTTCAGTGATCAAAAGGCTTAGTCTTTGCAAAATCACTGCTAATTTATTTTTAATTTTTTATTGGTCTGAAGAAGGACAGGACCTTAGACGATGGTGTGTCTTGTCTGGCTACTGCGCTACATGTGCTACTTGAGAATCTGATTTCTAGTCTCGAGCAGTTGAGCATTTCAACTAAATTGGGTATGGTGGTTTTGAGCCTGTTGGAGAGGAGGCTCAGTTCCCACCCAGAACTGAAGTGAAGGGTGGGAAATGTTCTCCTTCACAAGTCAAGACTGTGTGAGGGTGCAAGTAAAAAGACCAAAGCGAGGAGGACTTGGGCTGGTAACCAATATTGCCTTCAATTTAGAGCCCATCGGTAATTAGAATCAGGATGCTTTTGTTTTAATGAGAGCATGGCTTTTGTTTCGCCGCTGCAGCCTGCCTGCTGTACAAATCTGGAAACAATCTGTCATTGCCCAGAGGTACGTAGGCCATAAATAAGCACCAGAATGTCACTGGTGTTAATCTGTAGAGGCAGCTCGTGCTACGGAGGGTTCACGCGAGCAGAGAAATGCTTTTCAACATTTGAAGTGGCTGTGTGTAGCACAGGTCTCTGATAAAATTGCCAGCAGGAATGTCACTGAATTTCTCCAGTGCATGGTTTTTGTTCAGCTTTTTTTAGTGTAGTATCCAGGGTGGGCTGGGTTGGATGTTTGAATTAGCTTCTAGGAAAAGACGTGGTAGTTTGGGCGCCACGATAAAAGCAGTGGTGGCAGACTGGCAAAGGCAGCTGAGCTCTGGAAACAGTGGGTATCTGGAGTGTTGTGTCACTTGTGGTTAGCTGCTCTATCACTGTATTTAAATGAAATAACTTCATTAGGTATCATTAGGTAACAGTATGTGATGTAATTTTTTTTTTCCCAGAATAAACATTTCCTGCAAACATTTGTTCAGACTTAATGCAGCTCTGTCAGGGTCCTGCAAATGGAGATAGAAATCATTTCATGTAGTTAATTAAATGATGATATTAGCATCTGTATGAGTGAATTTACCCAGTGGCCTTAAATCAAGAGGAGTGTTCTAGTTCTCTATTTATTCTAAGTGGAGCATTCAGGAAGGGAGGTGGACTATGTGGGAGAGCAGGAGTACGTGAGCCAGGAGGGCAGGGAAGGACTGACTGTACGTGTTTATTCCCCAGTCCCTGATCTCTTTGCTTCCCCTCTCTTCTCTGATTAGCATCTCTTGTGATTTTTGAAGGAGCTTTAGAAAGTAACCAGTATTTTCCTAAGGAAGTTTGCTGGAAATCTGACATGGTTGCTCTCAAAATGTGAACTGTCATTCATTTAAAAGAGGTCTACTCAAAGGACATCGTTGTGTCTGCACTGTGAGAAAAGAAGTGGTCACATTAGTTAAAGTGCTGGTAAAAATAAGCTAATTAGAACTGGCAGCCAAGCTTGATCTTTTTTCCCTTACAGGTTTGTATTTTGATTTGGCTTATGTTGATACAGCTTTTGATAGCTCTACTATTAAACTGCAAGACAGTATGTTTCTAATTAAAAATGTACCCTTGAACAGTCAGCATCTCTGAGCAGAAGTGTACTGACATCTCCTAGAACACAGGAGCATCTCAACATGATATGCTGACAGTTCTCTTAACTATGAGGGATGACAGAAAAATCTTGCTTAGAGAGGATTTATTTGGAAAATTCTTAGGCTCAGGAGGCACTTTGTACCTGGGTCAGTCAGAGAGGTACAGAGGACATCAGTGTTTTGAACAGGGAAGTTGTTTTCAAATGCTTTGAGAACAAGTGAAGGCTGTGAAAGACTGATGTGTTAATGCAATAGCTGAGTCAGAGTAACACTAAGAGTCAAAGCTTTTGTTATTAATACTGTCCCCAGTTGTGTGATTGGACTTGACACCTCTGGGACTATTCCAGAATCCCTTGGTAACCTGCAAACGAGGTGGTTGAGCTTCAGAAAGCTACTTCTGAGCTGCTTCATGAGCAGCTACTTCTAGTTGGTTAGTTCAATCTCCTGTTTTTTTCTTATCAGAAAGCTACTTCTGAGCTGCTTCATGAGCAGCTACTTCTAGTTGGTTAGTTCAATCTCCTGTTTTTTTCTTATATTCCCATTTTTCTTTTCTCCAAATCTCAGCACTCGGGTTTTTTTTTTTTTTCCGCTTTATCTTGAAGAAATCTTGTTAAGTTGAAACTGTACAAAGCAATCCGCTTAGATGTCTTCATTAAATTGCCAGGGGCTGTTTGCATATTGCATCAGCCCTTTTATTGCAAAAGGGTTTGCTCGCTCCCCGTGGGATCAAACGGGGAAGACCGGCCCTATCTGCTGGGGCTCCTTCTCCACTCCAGAGGCAGCAGAGACACCCGTAACCTCCGCGGTGTTGACGAGTCAAACGCTGCGGATGCACAACCTGGTTTCCTCTGACAGGAGGTGGTTGTGTATTGTGGAGGGACTGAGGTTGCAACATAACTAGGAATATTAAATCAACCATGTCATTCTTGGATCGTCAACAGTGGAAATATATTCAATTTTGGAGCCTTTTTTTTTTTAAAAAAAAAAGTCTCATCCTTGTGACTGAAATTGCTGACACTTATAAACTGGAGGTCTTGCATTTCTAAAGCTCAAATCTGAGCTGCAGAGAAGGGGGGTTTTTGCAATGAAAGTTTCAAAAGGAAGGAAAAGACCAAGTAAACACGGGGAAAATGGGTTGGTGTTCAGCACTGCTTTAGAGCTCAAGAAATATGAAATCCATGTTACAAACTGAAGTGGTCAAATCTTACGTTAGAAATAAGTTACCAGGTAGGATAAGAGATCTTGCATTTTATGAAAATGTTTATTTAAAGCACAGTGTGAAGATTATGCTGGAGAGGAAGCCACAGAAGACATGAAGGTGAGGATGAAGTGCGAAATGCTCCTCTTGGCAGAGGACAGGGTCTTTTCTGCAGCTACTGAAACAACCCATTCTCCTAGTTAGTGTGTCAGGAAGCGTTTATAAGGATGTTTCACTACTTTCTTTTGCGTCTCTCTTCTAAAGACTTCAGAGTGTACATTGATTAATTATTGTTCTTGTCCTTTCAGTTGACAAGGGCAAGCAGCGGAGTGCCAACAGCTCCTGCATCCAGGCCCAAGCCCCCACGGACGCGCATTCGCCCGGCACAAAACCGGCTGAGCTGACCCAGTACAAAACAAAATGTGAGGCCCAAAGTGGAATCATCCTGCAGCTGAAGAAGTTCCTGACGTGCAGCAACCAGAAGTTCGAAGCGTTAACAGTTGTGATCCAGCACCTGCAGTCCGAGGTAAAAACTCACAGCTGGTCAATTGTGGCTTTAATTTGTTGAAATCTTCCAACAAGGGCAGCTTGAAATATTAATATACTGGTACATGAGAAGACATGAAGGTGAGGATGAAGTGTGAAATGCTCCTCTTGGCAGAGGACAGGGTCTTTTCTGCAGCTACTGAAACAACCCATTCTCCTAGTTAGTGTGTCAGGAAGCGTTTATAAGGATGTTTCACTACTTTCTTTTGCGTCTCTCTTCTAAAGACTTCAGAGTGTACATTGATTAATTATTGTTTTTGTCTTTTCAGTTGACAAGGGCAAGCAGCGGAGTGCCAACAGCTCCTGCATCCAGGCCCAAGCCCCCACGGACGTGCATTCGCCCGGCACAAAACCGGCTGAGCTGACCCAGTACAAAACAAAATGTGAGGCCCAAAGTGGAATCATCCTGCAGCTGAAGAAGTTCCTGACGTGCAGCAACCAGAAGTTCGAAGCGTTAACAGTTGTGATCCAGCACCTGCAGTCCGAGGTAAAAACTCACAGCTGGTCAATTGTGGCTTTAATTTGTTGAAATCTTCCAACAAGGGCAGCTTGAAATATTAATATACTGGTACATGACATCTGTGTTTCCATTATGATGATTTCTGGTTTCCTGGGGAGGTAGCAGCAAACCTGCTCCAGGCATCAGTTGGATGGGAACAAATAAAAACCCTGACACTGAGTTTTATGGCCTCTTCGCAGCTTCCCGTCCTTTTTAGAAGAGAAGTTTTTAAACGTTTGTAGTCAGAGGGCCCTTCAGGGTTGAGTACTTTTCTAAGTATGTACTTTTCCAAGTATATCCTTCAAGCTCTGCCCTTGTAGGAAAGATTAGTTTCAGCAGATAATCTGCGTGACCTCGCTTTGTTATCTGACATTGGACAGAAGAGTATGGAGGGGGTAGATGTGGTTTTGAGCTATTCAGACTAAAGTATGAGTTATAACAGTTGTATTTATTGAATCCTGCATTATTGGTGGCGTCTTAAAATTATCAACATTTCATTTAAAAATATGTTTAGAAATGCATTTGGAATTTAGAGTGGAATTAATCTGGTGTGGTTTAGTTTATTTGTTCTAGTCTGTTTGACATACGTAATGACCTAATCAGTTTGACATTACACTAGAAACTTTCAGTTGACAAGGGCAAGCAGCGGAGTGCCAACAGCTCCTGCATCCAGGCCCAAGCCCCCACGGACGTGCATTCGCCCGGCACAAAACCGGCTGAGCTGACCCAGTACAAAACAAAATGTGAGGCCCAAAGTGGAATCATCCTGCAGCTGAAGAAGTTCCTGACGTGCAGCAACCAGAAGTTTGAAGCGTTAACAGTTGTGATCCAGCACCTGCAGTCCGAGGTAAAAACTCACAGCTGGTCAATTGTGGCTTTAATTTGTTGAAATCTTCCAACAAGGGCTTCTTGAAATATTAATATACCGGTACATAACATCTGTGTTTCCATTATGATGATTTCTGGTTTCCTGGGGAGGTAGCAGCAAACCTGCTCCAGGCATCAGTTGGATGGGAACAAATAAAAACCCTGACACTGAGTTTTATGGCCTCTTCGCAGCTTCCCGTCCTTTTTAGAAGAGAAGTTTTTAAACGTTTGTAGTCAGAGGGCCCTTCAGGGTTGAGTACTTTTCTAAGTATGTACTTTTCCAAGTATATCCTTCAAGCTCTGCCCTTGTAGGAAAGATTAGTTTCAGCAGATAATCTGCGTGACCTCGCTTTGTTATCTGACATTGGACAGAAGAGTATGGAGGGGGTAGATGTGGTTTTGAGCTATTCAGACTAAAGTATGAGTTATAACAGTTGTATTTATCCTGCATTATTGGTGGTGTCTTAAAATTATCAACATTTCATTTAAAAATATGTTTAGAAATGCATTTGGAATTTAGAGTGGAATTAATCTGGTGTGGTTTAGTTTATTTGTTCTAGTCTGTTTGACATACGTAATGACCTAATCAGTTTGATATTACGCTAGAAACTTTGGGCAGCTCTTAAAACATTGGAGAGAAGAAAAATCTGAAGTCGAGGAAATTATAACAGTTTTGGACTTACACTGCAACTGTTGATGCAGTATTTAATAGCAATTCCTCTTGCATTTATAACTCATGTTCCAAGATTGGTATCAATTTTATTTCAGCTGTTCTGGTATGCGGTGATCTTATAGACCAGTATACAAAAAAAGCACTGAGTTGTCTCGGTGTGCTGCCAGAAATGTAATGTTCTCTTCTTGTGGGATAATATCTGCTCACTCTCATTTCATCTAAAAATACTGCATTTAAGTCCAAGCCTGGCTCATCTCCGTAAGAGCGGTGCCTCCGAGCCAGTTTTGTGGGTTTGCTTTGGTTGGGTTTTTAAACTCTTGATTGGAACACCTTTCTCTGCTAAGGGACTGCTTTCAGATCTTCAAAGCAATTTGATACAGGATTTCTGAATGTCTGTCATCTAATGTGAAATTGTGAAATTTATATGTGAAATTCTCACTGCTAAACTTCTGTGCAACCTTCTAATTACTGTATAATAATCACCTTGATTTTTTTGGGTAACTTTTATAATTGAGTGTCTTGGCCAAGATTCTTCTCTCAAATGTTGCGTATTGCAACTTTTTAAAATTCAGGAATACTTTATCAATGTCATATTTAATGAGAAGCCTGTTACACCCACCTGTTTCTTCCAGGTTGTGTTGCAGGTCATTTAGTTTAAACATGGTATTTTTCTTCCTTGTTTTGTTTTTAGAAAATTTGGAATAGTTATTAAAGAGAAAAAAAAGGTGTTAGAGGGACAAGAACTGTGTGGAGGACTGTAATAATTTTACTCCTCCTTCCTCTTCATTATTCTTTTGTAGATGGAAGGAAAAAAGAAATTTTATTTCAGTCAAATTGTATAAAATTGGTAATTTTGGGGAGTTAAGCCTAAGCACATGATACTGGGCTAAATACGGCATATTGATGTAGTTTTCATAACAGTTATTGGTATTGAGGTTGTTCTGTCCTTTCCCGGGATAAGACAATACTTGCTGAAGAGTTCTTGTGTGGTACTGTAGGGGTGAGAAGGGCCATGGTGGTGTGAGGAGTATTCAGAACCTGGTAGTTTGCTGGGGGAAAACATCCTGTAGGATTTCTGTGGTTTAGGGAACATTGTGAGGAGTTGTTTTGGTTTTGTGGTTTGTTTTGGTTTTGTTTCTTGGTTTGGGGTTTTTTACGTTCTGGTGAGGTGTGGAGTCTGCTATAGCTAACTTTAATTTCAACTGGCCATAAGTTTATTTTTCTGAAGTATCTCTTGGGGACCCCTTTGACGTAGTTTTCAAACTCTTTGGGTGAACTTGGGGAGAAACTTGAAGTTAGGCTTTAGCTCAAAAGGCAGGGGCTTAACTACTGCAGAGCCAACTGTGAAAGTAGCTTCAGCTTTTCTAGTTTAAAAAAAATAATAAATAGTGCGTAGCTGATGACATGAAGAACAAAGCTGTGCTTCCATTCCTCACAGCAGAGCGAGTGTGGAGTGACACGAAGCAGTGTAAGCTGATGGAACAGCTTGGTGTAACCAAAGGAGGGTCCTGCTCTGGACTCCTGGTGCTGGTCTCTCTCCACAGAAGGCTGGTTCAGGTTCCAGCTACCAGAAAGCTCACCTAGCTGGACAGAGGGCTTTTCTCTGCCACATCAGCAAAGTGGACTGTCCTAATGTGTGGGCAGAGCCAATATGACAGTGAGATGGGGTCAAGGACAGGCTGCCTGGCCAAATGGAGACAAGAGCTGGAGCGAGCCCTTGGGTCGCTTGGAGCCCAGCCCCAGCCTCTCCTGCTGCCTGGCAAAGCTGGAGTTACTGGGAGGTGATTCAGCTGTTGTGTGGGTTTGGGTTTGCTTTCCCTTTTTAAATTTTTTTACGTATATATATATATTTTCCAACCCCCACCCCCCCCCAAGAGGTCCCAATGCGTTTCTGCACAAAAGTTTAAAGTTGCTTCTTGTGAGCTGGTTTGAAGTGGGAGAGCTGAGAAGGAGACTGGGACTCGCTGGCAATGACTTCTGTCCCAAAACTCAGCCAGCCCATGGGGAGTGGAGGTGGGAGGCTGGGGTGGGAGGGTTAGGGGAGGTTGAGCAATGCTGCTGTGCTGGTCCTGGCCCAGCAGGGATCTCTCACAGAACCCTTGCCTGAGCTCAAACCTGTTTGTTGCGAGCGTTATCTCAGAGCTGTCAATATTAATATCTGGCTCTGATAACACCTTCACGCTTGAGCTGAAAGGGTTTGTACAGGGAATTTCTGTGCTTGTTACTGCCTTTACCAAGAGTCTTCTGAACTTAGAAATCCTAAAAACCCCATTTCTACCTGGTGAGAGCAACTTTTGCATTGGGTTAATGCCAGATGGAAACCCTCTTGGCATCCAGGAACAGGTTGCCCAGAGAAGCTGTGGCTGCCCCATCCCTGGAGGTGTTCAAGGCCAGGCTGGATGGGGCTTGGAGCAACCTGGTCTGGTGGAAGGTGTCCCTGCCCAGGGCAGGGGGTTGGAACTTGATGAACCCTTCCAACTCTAACTGTTCTATGACCCAGAATCCTTGATGGCAGTGAACGGTGTGCCTGGTGAGAACACCCCCCTGTACCGAGTTGTCCCGTTGTCAGACAGCTGTGTGTGCACCAGCCATGTTAGAAACTCGGGTCACACTGAGAGCTAATCACAAAAGCAAGTTGAGTCTTTCTAGACTACTGCCCTCCCCCTGGTCCCCTGGTAGTTCCAGTGACTTCATAACTATTTTCCTGTTTTTAAGCTGAGGGGAGAAAGGACAAGTGGCAGTGCAGAGGAAATGGTGAAATCAGCCTGTGACAATAAGTGCGTGCAGTGCCAAGGAAAGCCATCTCCCGTTAACCTTGTACTGCATTAACCTCTGAAATCCACACCAACGCATTGAACTTGGTCTTTTAACTTCCCTTGGTATGCATTTCACCTGTCAATTTTGAATTTATTTCTTGTCCCTTCAGTAACAGACACATTCACAGAGGCTGGTAATACCTGGTGTAGCCACCTCTGTGGTCGCTCAGGCTGTGGCTGCCACTCCTGCCCCCCTGCCCTCGTGTCTGCCCCAGCACATTTTCATCCTCTCATTTTAATGCATAAGTTGCCACATTCAGGCTGTTTAAAAAAAACTTTAGATGGTAAGATGTTTACCTATAAACACTCATTCCTCTTCTAGTTTAATAAATAAATCTAATTAAGTGTTTCGAGAGCTCTCAGCAGATTCTGTTGTAGAAACAAGCTTCAGATTTGTGTCTGTGCCACAGGGTGCTACAGGGATGAAAAGAAGCTAAATTCCACTGTTGTGCTTCTCTTGGCACGGTTACAGGAAGACTGGGATTTACAGTTCAGACTTTTATTTGGGCATGGCTGTGGTGACACCTTCACGGGGGGGAAATGCCTATAGAGCCTCAACTATGATATGTGGGTACCGCTAATTTTTCATGTGACAGGGGAAGCAACGTAAGTAATGTGCTAGAAATTTTGTGGCTGAAACAGGCTTCAGTATTTCTAGGTGGAAATAGAAAATAGCCATTAGTATATGAGCTGCCATAACTGGCATTTCCTGACATGCAAATGACTGTAAGAGTCGAGATACTAGTTTTCTTGGAAACTTCTTAGCACTTTAAATTTTCCATCCTGGAATACATGGACACATGGATCAGAAAAATTTGTCCTGGCCTTTGTGGAAGTTCAGCAGAAAATGTTTTATCAAATGAGAAATGCACATCTAGCTTAAGGAGCAGAACTACACATTGCATCACCAAACCCAAAAACATCCATAGTAAAAGGAAGAGTTTGGGAACAGTCATATTTTTGGCCTATAAATCCAAAATGTATTGGCAGCCTATTGTTTAGAGCAGCTATCTTTGAGTTAAATTTATAGTTTTGATGTTCTAGAACCTAATATCAAACTTGGCCGGTTCTCATTAGGATTTTCATCCAAAGTGTAATTCTGCTCTTTAAATCTGGCTTCCTAAAATACAGACATATTCTTTTTACAAGATAGAATAAGGATATTTAATTTAGATAATTTTTGTGGTTTAGATTTTAAAAAAAAGAATCAGAACAGAAGTCAAAAGGATAATGTCTGGAATTTGAGGAATTGAATAGTTTCTGATCATAAAGGGTAGTGTATGAGTAGTAACACAGTAGCTTCCCCCAGTAAAGCAAACCCAGTTGTACCTGACAGGCAGCTGTTGGGAAGCAGGGAAGCCTCAATGATTCTCAAGGCCCCTGTAACACACGGTTGCTGTTGGACAAGAATCCTTCTGGCAACAAGGTTGAAGATTTGTGAGCTCTAACACCCAGAGAAAGATTTTAATCCATTAATTACTGTGAAACTAGGCTCTGGTGGAAATAACTCTTTAGAAGATGCCTCAGTTAAGATATTTATTGGGTACATTTGGGTATTCAGAATGGGTTACAGCTGGAGGGTGTCTGGAGCCCTGCCCCAGCAAAAGGGACCTTGAGAAAAGACACCTTTGGCTGAAAGAGACTTAGTGTTTCAGGCAACCAGTGTTGCTTTCCATGAGGAAGATGTTTCTCATGACTACCTTGCTATTTCTTCTTTTTTTTTTTTTCTTCCCAAGAAGATGCCAAATCTGGAGCCCTGCCCCAGCAAAAGGGACCTTGAGAAAAGACACCTTTGGCTGAAACAGACTTGGTGTTTCAGGCAACCAGTGTTGCTTTCCATGAGGAAGATGTTTCTCATGACTACCTTGCTATTTCTTCTTTTTTTTTCTTCCCAAGAAGACGCCAATTTAATGACAGTAGCAAAGTAGATGTATCTATTACAAAATCAAAATTAAAGGGAACAGTTAGTGGAAGAAAGAAATTAAGATCTTTGACCTTTGTTTCCATCTTCTGTTTTGTGCTGCATTTTCAGATTAAATTCTAATCAGCCTTAAAAATGGAGTGAGGTAAAGAAAATACTGTAATATTGTGCTCAAGCATAGGATCTCCTATTCTAACGTTTCCAAGAACTTTATAGAGATAATTATCATTTTATAGACGTGAGAACTTCAGTTGTGGCACTATAACTTGTCCAAACTGTGTGGTACCTGATGGAGACTGTGTCACACTCAGGTGAAATGAACTGGGACAAAAACTTTAGAAAATCTGAGAAATAAGTGGGCGCTTAGGTGGGGTAAACTTATTTTTTTATGAGATCGGAATTTTTACAGGGAAGGAAGGAGTGATTCTGTGTGACAAGTGAAAACTAACATTGGAGTTCAGAAAACCTGTGTAATAGAAAACAGGCTTTTACAAAGAAGTCAAGTTAAATGGCCTGCATTACTGCATCTGGACCTAACTTTGTGGAGCTGCTGCATGAAGGTGGGCACCGCTTCTAGATGGGAAAGCAAAGATCCCCTATGAGCCTGAGATCCCGGGTAAAGCTTGTTAGAGCTGAGAGAGCCCCAAGGGGATGGGAAAGCAGAGATCCCTATGAGCCTGAGATCCCGGGTAAGGCTTGTTAGAGCACAGAGAGCCCCGAGCGTACCAGCGTGTGAAGCAGGCAGTGACTCACAGGAATCCTGCCCGGCTGGTTCTCTGCTGTCGCGTTTCACAAACTAAACATCAGGGAATAAACATGGGATTCTCCATGACCGTACCTGGCAAACGGGAGAAGAAGCACATGAGAAGTCACAGCGAGTCTGTATCAGCTAATCGCGTTAAGTGGTGTATTCTGAGGCTTAATTGAATTCTATTTGAAGTAATAAGTCAAGGTGAAAACTGGTTGCTTGATTTCATTTGGTAAGAAGGCAATGCATAACACTAACAGGGCCAAGACTAATTCGGAAGTAGTCATTGCCCTATATATTTATTGATTTGAGATGACATTTTCACTTTATTGCCGTAATAGTCTCTTGCTCCTTGCAAAAATAAACCTGGAGCAGAGGGTGTAAATCTGGTTTGTTGTGCCATTTCCTTGGCTCATTTCTTTAGCTGGCTTCTGCATCTGTGTGATGTGAAAGAAATAACATTTCAAGGGGGGCTTTTATGTGGAGGTGAAGGACAGGCAAGCTTAAAAAAAAGAATTAATTTCTAAAATTGCTAACTTAGAAGATCGCTGAATTAGAAAATTTATTGGGAGGTTTGGGTGTTGTCAGAGAAGGAGGAACCGGGGACTGGCAGAAATACTGCAAAAAAGAATTAATTTCTAAAATTGCTAACTAAGAAGATTGTTGAATTAGAAAATTTATTTGGAGGTTTGGGTGTTGTCAGCGAAGGAGGAACCAGGGACTGGCAGAAATACTGTAGTATAAGGACCCACATAAAGCAAATGCCATACTGCAGAGCGGATGTGAAGGCCCCTTTTGTTACCCCTTTGTAAGGACCTCCAGGCTGGAGCTGGTGACACAGGAGTGACTGGAGCTGGTGCAGAGATGTGACTCAGTTTCTGCATCACAGGCAGTGGTGATGCTCATCTTCTCATGGCTGGTGTGGCACAGGGAGGGAGTAGGCTCCAATTTCTAATGTTTTCTCCATAAGAGGAATATCTCCTCAGATGAGAAAGACTCATCCTATATTGAAATCTGTTGACAACTGTGACAGTATGAAAAAAACATTTAAATTATGCCCTCTTCTTCCATAGAAACTAAGTTCATCTCCTGTAAGGTCTAAGCACACTTGTTACAGAAGTGGTTGCAAATACTGATAATTTATTATTATGTTTTCAAGATGCTCAGTATTTCTCTCTAGGTTTGATTTTTAGGAGTAAGTGCTTGTGGTTTGACAGCAAATGGCTTTCAAAAATGAGGCTTTCCTTTCCCAGAATAGAATTAGTTTGGCCCTGTGTATGACAGTAAAACACATTTAAGTGCTTCCGTTCCTTGCTGCGCTGATGAGTTTCTGTTTTATGTGCTCTGAACACATTTGATTTAGTCAGGTCTAATAAAACGTTTTTTAAAAAAGCATTGTAATGTTTTTATATTTAACACTTAGTGTTCTCCTTTTATACGTTTTGACTCTTGAAATGAATTGTTATCAAAGTGTGTTGCTGATTTATCTAGAAGATGTACAGCTCTCCAGCTCAGAGACATTTCCACCAGCCCGTTCTGCCTGTGACTGGTAGAGTTGCTGCCTGAGTGCCTGGTACCAGCATCTTCTCGGCTCTTCTCCACCTTCTCTGGGCAGGGACCAGGTCACATCCCAGCATTAAGAGGGGAACGGTCCAGTGTGGTCTCTGTGGTCCTCAGCAGGAGGAGGTGGGGAGGGACTCTTTATCAGGGCGTGTATTGATTGAACGAGAGGGAACCGTTTAAAACTGAAATAGGGGAGATTTGGAGGTGGGGAGGGACTCTATCAGGGAGTGTATTGATAGAACGAGGGGGAACCATTTAAAATTGAAATAGGGGAGATTTGTATTAGATGTTAGGAAGAAATTCTGTCCTGTGAAGGGTGGTGAGACACTGGAACAGGTTGCCCAGAGAAGCTGTGGCTGCCCCATCCCTGGAGGGGTTCAAGGCCAGGCTGGATGGGGCTTGGAGCAACCTGCTCTGGTGGAAGGTGTCCCTGCTCAGGGCAGGGGGGACGGTGTCCCTGCCCAGAGCAGGGGGGTAGAACTGGATGATCTTTGATGTCCCTTCCAGCCCAAACCATTCTATGATTCTATATGTTTGTGTCATGTGCTCCCTTCCAGCCCAAACTGTTCTGTGATTCTATATGTTTGTGTCATGGGTGAAGTCCCACAACACAGTCCAGTTCCCTGGGGTATTTCAGGATTTGGAAGTGGGTTGTGTCTGTTCCTTTGCAATGTGTTTTGCAGTTTTTGGTGCGGGCAATGCATAACACTGCTGCTGAACCTGATAATGGATAGAAGGGACAAGGTTTCACATGAGTACTGTTTTGAGGAAGATCTGGAAGTATTATTCTGCAGATGCAAAATTGATTGAGAAGTTTTTGCTGAAAGCCAGGACTTTGCTAAGAAGTTTGAAAAGCCACAGAGATCCTGGAGGAGGTGGTACGTTGCATGGGGTGGACTAGGCAGCTGTGATCGGTGGCTTATCACGTAGATATTGGTGTGACACAGCTGCTTGAAATAAAAAAACAAACCCTCTATATTTTGGTATATAAATTAAAACTTTTCAGTAATGGTTCTCGTGAATTCTTTTTTCTTCAGTACAACTCCAAAAGAGAATGTGTTTTTGTTTCCAGAAGGAGTGCCGTTGTTTAAAATGTGAACTGTGATGTGTGGATAATCACTGCCAGCTGGGTGGTGTTAGCTTATTTGGACACGCATACTGGAAACCCGGGTTGTGCCATGGTTTTGTCTTTTACATCAAGTAGCTGTTGAAGGACTTACAGTTCTTAATGTGGAGGAAAAACTTGCAGAGTTGCTGGGGCTCTCGAAGCCTGGGCTCACAGGCAGGGCACGGGGCTGCCACACCAGGGCCACCACACTGGCCAGCAGCAGGACTGTGCTGGGAAACCTGAAATGGTTATTCCAGCTACGGGCACATCCTCTCAAGGAAATAAAGAGTTGCCAGTTTGCCATAAAACTGTATGTTTCTGGATTTGGGATCTGCTGAAGGATTTGTAGGATGCTTCAGGAATGCCCCCCCAATCCAGCTTGAGAAGTGCTCAGAAGCTGAGCTCTTGGAGGGATCTTCTGCCTTTCTCAGGTGAAGATTTGGTATAGGTACATAGCCAGGAAGGCTGGTTGCTTGTGTGCTTGGAATAAATACCCTTTTTGTGCATTCTGGAATGTGGACTTCCATTGAGCTTCCAGCTTTTAAAGTAGAGCGATGGAAGCTGTTCTAGATGTTGATGAGTCTTCACCCTCATTTGTATCTAAAATGACCCTAAGCTGGTCTGTTTGAATCTTGGGCTGTAGCAGAAAAATAGCTGGTTGCCTGGAAAAATACTGTTGAGCCTGTAACTGGGCTGTGTAACTGCCAGTAGCACAAACATCAATAACAAACTTTGTCATTTATTCCATTCCTGACATGGTCATTTTTGTCATCTTGAAACTGTCCTGTTCTCCAACCCCCTACCTTGGGCCTCTTCTTTTTCTATCCAGCTGTAGTGGGGTGGTACCTCACCTTCCCAAGTGTCTTTGCCACAGGACATACGTCCCCCTCAACTCACTTGTCAAATTTCCAGAACATGGGAAGGATTTTTAATCTTTCACAGGACAAGAAATGTCCAAGTTTCCTCCTTTATGCTATTTTTTAATAGCATCCCCTAGCAGAGGTGCACTGCCCTGACACTGCCTCTGGCAAAGCCTTTATCCCCAAACTCTGTTCTCGTTCCTTCCTACAGCTTCCATGTTTATGGTAAGGGGGAACATTTTGGCTCAGCTGGATTTCTTGTGCGCCTACAGTAATTCTTTAGAAATAAGAAAAATAGTTATACCCAGTCATCCTACGTGATGTTGGCGTAAACTCAGATATTCTGCCAGAAGCAGCTTTAAATTGGTGTGAATACCCTCCTCGAGTCTCTGACAACTAGGCGGGAATGATCTCCGCTGGCTTGCTTTATTTATCCAGATAAACCTGGCAAAATGGCTTGATCCTGGATGTTCCCACCTGGTTCTGCTCTTTCAATTTCTGACACTGATATTTCAACAAGAAGCTTGGGAAGCATAAAACAGAAGGTTGTTCGATATTCCAGCCCAAAGCACGTGCTCCCTGTCTTTAAATACAATACTGAAGGTGGCCTTTACTGCCTTATCCAATCTGCACTTAGATTTTGGGTCTTGGGAGCTTCCATGTTTTCTTGGGAAGACCCCTGTACCTGGAGCCTCAGTTCTCTCAGAGCTTAGAAGTGGGCTAAATTAACTGCTCGTCAGTCTGACTGCTTGGTGTGGCTGCTTAACCTTATGAACAACTTATTCCTCTGATTTTAGGCTGGTGGTCTCTATGGATAGCTGCTTCTGAATATATTCTTTAGCAGGAGGTGGTGATACAAGTCTCTGTCTGCATTTCTTGATTTGTGAAAGTATGAATGGACAAGCAGGAGGCAGAGGCTGGGGGTTAAACAGCACCAGGGAAAAGGGCTAAAGAGCAGCAGAGAGCAAGAAACATGAAAAAAAGAAAAATTAGTAAGGCAGTGTTACTCTATTTTGGGTTTTTAGTTCCAGCCTCTGTCAGTCCTTAGTATATTCTGATCTCAAATGCCTTTTTCTCATCAAATTGCTACAGTTAAAAACAAATGCAAAACGTGTGGATGATGGAGGAGGCCTTCTGGAAACACTGACCAAAGTTGTTAGTGATGCCAAAGGGTCTGCAGCACGGTCCAGCCGGGAGGCTGAGGGGGCAGGATTTGTGATGTTATACTGGCAGACTGGGCTGGAAGAATTCAGGTTCAAAAATGACTTTTTGAGAATTAGAATAAAGATTAAATATGCAAACCAAGGGGGAGGGGGCACATTATTAAAAAATAATAATAATAATAATAAAAATCTCTTAAGTGAGTTTGTCTGCTAATTTAATAATGGGTAAGGTTACTGGAAAAGCTTTGGAAAATCCCACTGGAATCCTGCAGCATGTAAATAGAAGTGCTTTGGCCGTGGGACTGGCTCTGTGAACCCACGGGGTGGTTGTGCCCCAGTGCTGGGATGCAGCTCACACAACTCCCTGCAGCATCACCATTTCACCCTCTGCTGCCGTGTCCCTCTGGGGCCGGGTGCTGAGCTGGGGGTGGTGGGGAGATGACTCATCTCCTCCCCTCACAGAGAAGAGAGTCCTTCAATAACCCAGCGCCCTGCTCCCCTGGGAATTCCCTGTGATGGGCGAGGCGTGGGCTTCAATCTCTGCCCACCCTCACCCCAAAGAGCCTCCGAGTGCTTCATGTGAAACTGCAACGCGGCTACTTAATGCCAGCGTGTCAGTGTCCACATGACTGGTATCACCACTTAAAGGGGAGTGATGAAAAGGGGGAGCTTTCCCCATCCGAGGTCAAAAATACAAATATTTTTAGGAAAGGGCTGGCTTTTTTCTTCTAACCCACCTTTTCAGCTGCAGAATAATTCCCTGTAACTTGCAGCAGATGAGAGTGCGTAGCATAAAAATCACTCATTTTGATTAGTCTTGTGTCAGACCTTAATACATGACTGGTTTCTGGGGGCTCCCTCCCTCTATTTCTTTTTTTTTTCTTAAGAATGGAGCGTTTTACTGCTTTATAGGTTCTGTAATGGGTATTCCCCACCTCCAGGACAGGATGCTCTTAAGCCAGGCGACCCAGTGAGCAAGGGCAGGTGTTAGTGATGGGGGGGAAAGGGAGAAATGGGCTCTAAAGGTGAGGTTTTCCCTGGGAAGAAGCAGGTGCAGGAGTGGCCCTGCCAGTGTGGGAACCCATGGGCTGCGCTCAGGTGTGCGGTAGCTAATGGAAAAATTCTGATTTTGTTGGGGGGGTGGGTGGGGGGTGTATTTTTCCCCCCCCTGTGTGTCCTGGCTGAGGCAAAAGGATGAAAAGTTGAGCTGTGACTGAGGGATGTTTATGATAAGGGAGAACATCTAGGCTCAGCTGGATTTCTTGTGCACCTACAGTAATTCTTTAGAAATAAGAAAAGTAGTTATACCCAGTCATCCTACGTGATGTTGGCGTAAACTCAGATATTCTGCCAGAAGCAGCTTTAAATTGGTGTGAATACCCTCCTTGAGTCCCTGACAACTAAGCGGGAATGATCTCCGCTGGCTTGCTTTATTTATCCAGATAAACCTGGCAAAATGGCTTGATCCTGGATGTTCCCACCTGGTTCTGCTCTTTCAATTTCTGACACTGATATTTCAACAAGAAGCTTGGGAAGCATAAAACAGAAGGTTGTTCGATATTCCAGCCCAAAGCACGTGCTCCCTGTCTTTAAATACAATACTGAAGGTGGCCTTTACTGCCTTATCCAATCTGCACTTAGATTTTGGGTCTTGGGAGCTTCCATGTTTTCTTGGGAAGACCCCTGTACCTGGAGCCTCAGTTCTCTCAGAGCTTAGAAGTGGGCTAAATTAACTGCTCGTCAGTCTGACTGCTTGGTGTGGCTGCTTAACCTTATGAACAACTTATTCCTCTGATTTTAGGCTGGTGGTCTCTATGGATAGCTGCTTCTGAATATATTCTTTAGCAGGAGGTGGTGATAGAAGTCTCTGTCTGCATTTCTTGATTTGTGAAAGTATGAATGGACAAGCAGGAGGCAGAGGCTGGGGGTTAAACAGCACCAGGGAAAAGGGCTAAAGAGCAGCAGAGAGCAAGAAACATGAAAAAAAGAAAAATTAGTAAGGCAGTGTTACTCTATTTTGGGTTTTTAGTTCCAGCCTCTGTCAGTCCTTAGTATATTCTGATCTCAAATGCCTTTTTCTCATCAAATTGCTACAGTTAAAAACAAATGCAAAACGTGTGGATGATGGAGGAGGCCTTCTGGAAACACTGACCAAAGTTGTTAGTGATGCCAAAGGGTCTGCAGTGTGGTCCAGCCGGGAGGCTGAGGGGGCAGGATTTGTGATGTTTTACTGACAGAGTGGGCTGGAAGAATTCAGGTTCAAAAATGACTTTTTGAGAACTAGAATAAAGATTAAATATGCAAACCAAGGGGGAGGGAGCACATTATTAAAAACACTAATAATAATAAAAAAAATCTCTTAAGTGAGTTTGTCTGCTAATTGAATAATGGGTAAGGTGATGGGAAAAGCTTTGGAAAATCCCACTGGGATCCTGCAGCACGTAAATAGAAGTGCTGTGGCTGTGTGACTGGCTCTGTGAACCCACGGGGTGGTTGTGCCCCAGTGCTGGGATGCAGCTCACACAACTCCCTGCAGCATCACCATTTCACCCTCTGCTGCCGTGTCCCTCTGGGGCCGGGTGCTGGGCTGGGGGTGGTGGGGAGATGACTCATCTCCTCCCCTCACAGAGAAGAGAGTCCTTCAATAACCCAGCGCCCTGCTCCCCTGGGAATTCCCTGTGATGGGCGAGGCGTGGGCTTCAATCTCTGCCCACCCTCACCCCAAAGAGCCTCCGAGTGCTTCATGTGAAACTGCAACGCGGCTACTTAATGCCAGCGTGTCAGTGTCCACATGACTGGTATCACCACTTAAAGGGGAGTGATGAAAAGGGGGAGCTTTCCCCATCCGAGGTCAAAAATACAAATATTTCTAGGAAAGGGCTGGCTTTTTTCTTCTAACCCACCTTTTCAGCTGCAGAATAATTCCCTGTAACTTGCAGCAGATGAGAGTGCGTAGCATAAAAATCACTCATTTTGATTAGTCTTGTGTCAGACCTTAATACATGACTGGTTTCTGGGGGCTCCCTCCCTCTATTTCTTTTTTTTTTCTTAAGAATGGAGCGTTTTACTGCTTTATAGGTTCTGTAATGGGTATTCCCCACCTCCAGGACAGGATGCTCTTAAGCCAGGCGACCCAGTGAGCAAGGGCAGGTGTTAGTGATGGGGGGGAAAGGGAGAAATGGGCTCTAAAGGTGAGGTTTTCCCTGGGAAGAAGCAGGTGCAGGAGTGGCCCTGCCAGTGTGGGAACCCATGGGCTGCGCTCAGGTGTGCGGTAGCTAATGGAAAAATTCTGATTTTGTTGGGGGGGGGGGTGGGGGGTGTATTTTTCCCCCCCCTGTGTGTCCTGGCTGAGGCAAAAGGATGAAAAGTTGAGCTGTGACTGAGGGTGGTGAAGCTGCTGTAGCTGCATCTCCCCCATTCAGCTCCGGCCTCCCGCCGCTTCATTTTTTGCATCCACAAATGAAGTGTGAAAGCAAGCACCCGGCTTAAAAAAAAAAATAAATAATCATCATCTCGGTTACCCGGGGAGAAGGGTCTGGCTGCCTTTGGTCGCCGGGGGAGCGAGGGCTGGGGTGAGGTGTGGGTCTGGGCTGCGCTAAAAGCAGGGCTGTGGCTTTAAGCGCTCGCTGGCTGCCTGTGCCAATTGCAGAAGCCGCAGTATCTGCCGCTGCTGCCGGGAGCCATCGGCGCGGAAGTGGGATAACCTGGGGAGAGACAAGGTCCAGCCTCGCCGCTGGGCCACCACCACCGCACCAGCCCGGCCTTGGCTGGCGCTTGCCACCACCTGCCCGTCACCCATGAGCGCCGGGGGGACCCCGCCGGAGCTGGAAGATGGGCTGCTCCAGCAGCAAACTCTGCCTCTATTCTCAGTGTGCCGCAGCGAGGGTAATGAGGATTTCTTTCCCCGGGAGCACCTCGGCAGCGGGAAGCCTGGACCTTGTCCCCTGGGTGCGAGGTGACGGTCACCCAGCCCCGGAGCGGCTCGGCCGTGGACCTGGCCGTCCCCAGGGCGTGGGGCTGGGGACAGAGGGGACAGGAGATGGGGAGGTGGGCTCCTCTGCTCCTTCCCAGCACAGATGGGTTGTGATTCTCTCGGTGTGAGGACCATCATCTCCCTTAAATTTTAAGGCCGGCGGGCGGTGGGGTGGGCTGTGTCCAACTTTGCACTGGGCTGTGCCCTTCCCGTGGGGAGGACCAGGGATTTAGCAGAGTCCTCGGGTTTGTGTCTGAATAAGCCTAAGATAAATATTTAATGCTTGCCTCTTTCATGTATGTACCACACTTTTGTGCCCTTGACAGCTCTCGGTTGATTTGTTCTGTGAGCCTTATGTTGCTACACCCACCATAAAATATATAATTAATTGCTGCAAACTAGGATTTCAATTGCAGCGTTATCCTGGAAAATAGCTGGTCTTTGTTTTAAAGTACAACTTCCTTAACAACAGCAGAACATCTGTGTATTTTGTAACAGCAGAACTGTTATCCTACATGATTCATATCTTGGCTTCTTGCTCCTGCCTCTTGTTTTCCTACAGGACACATGTAAGTTAATTATTGGAAGGTGCCCTGCTTGGATCACTAGTAACCAAATATTTGGGTTTGTTTGTTGTTTTTTTTTTTTTCTCTCTGCAGAGGGAGGAAGCTCTGAAACACCGGAAGGAGTTATCTCAAGAACTAGTTAACCTTCGAGGAGAACTAGGTAAGTATTTTATTTTTGTATTCTTCACGAGAACAGAAACACAGCAAACCAGATCTGTGGGAGGACAGATGCCCCAGTGCTGTAATGGCAGTCATTTCATTCCCCAGCTGGATTCTGCTCGGATGCTTTAGTCGCTGGATTTCCCTGGAGCCCTGGGAGCCTGACCCCAGGTTCACCGAATTCCTGGCACCAATCTGCCTGCGCCCAGCGGGGCCTCCTCCCAAAACATCCACCCCATGACCAAAAATGCTTTCTTAAAAACGAGAGGGCTCCTTAGAGGGTATATATACTTCTGTTTGATCCTTAATTCATTTGCACGCTGTCTCCTAGAGACTTGCTGACAAAAATCCATCAACCTGTACAATACGCTGCGCAAAAATCTGCATTTTTACAAGCCTTAGTGGCTTGTAGGTGAGTGAGTGTAAAATGAACAGGAGGAAAAGCTATCAGGCTAATGGGATTTAATCTTTGAACTCATCCTAGTGGACAGCTATAATGTGAAATTGAGCCATAATGTGTGGGGGCTGGTTTTGCCAACTTTGAAGCTCGATTTAATTGCATTTAACGGTAAATTCATGTAACTTATTAGAACTTGAAGCAGAATCGTCTTGTGGAGTGAAAAAAGTCATTGGATTGAAAATGATGGCACTTGAAAGTGAAGCTAGCGTTTCATAAAAGCACGCTTCTGTTGTGATGAAGCCCCTTTAAAAAAGAAAAAAAGGCTTTGAAAGCAGAAGTAAAGCATGTGGAGCAGTTTCAGATACGTCACTTATTATTGAGAAGTTGGAAATGTTTATTTTCACATGCTTTGGAAGCTGGGCATTATCGCAGCCAAGTCGGAGCGTGAATGTTGGTCTTGTTACGTGCAGGTGGTGCAGTTAATGTTCAGATTTATTTTTTAACACTGATTAGTCGAGGTGGGCATTCCCTGGCAACGACTCAGAGCTGGAAGCCTGGTGGGGAGGGAGGGGTCTCCCCGTGCACCCGGCTGAGGCAGCAGAGCCCAGCTCTGTCCCTGTTACTGTCACCCAACTGAGAGGGGTTACAGGGGCACGTAGTGATAGGATGAGGGGTAGCAGCTTTAAACTGAGAGAGGGGAGATTTAGATTAGATATTAGGAAGAAATTCTTGGCTGTGAGGGTGGTGAGATGCTGGAACAGGTTGCCCAGAGAAGCTGTGGCTGCCCCAGCCCTGGAGGGGTTCAAGGTCAGGTTGGACGGGGCTTGGAGCAACCTGGTCTGGTGGAAGGGGGGTTGGAACTGGATGGTCTTTAAGGTCCCTTCCAACCCAAACCATTCAATGATTCCATGTTAGAATGCAGCTTTCTGGAAGCTTGATGATGCATAAAACTGCAGACATGAGAATGGGGAGTATGAGAAGCAGAGAAAGCCTCACAACCTTACTAGACAGAGAGAGCACCAAAGGCACTGCAGAAGGTTGTAGTGTTTTCTTTCATGGAAGCGTGGTACCAGAAAGCTGAGGCTTTTCTCGAGCGTGGTGCAGTCTGGCATCTGTGGAGCTGCAGCTCTTCACCCTCCCCCTGATGCAGCACCTGGGCTGTGGTTTTGCAGTTGTTTTGGGCAGGTCTCAGTAGGGGCTGGCTTTGAGAGAGCCTGTCCTTCCTCAGTCCCCCTGTGCTGGCACTGCTGTGTGCCCGGGGACCTCTGCCAGTGAAGTCTAGTGGCTCCAAGTGCTGTTCTGCTGAAGCCCCTGGGCCTGGCTCAGCCTGTGGCTGAAGGAGCAGAGGAAGGGGAAGGAGCAGCAGGGTAGAGGGCTGTGTCCCCCGGCAGCTGCAGCAGCTTCTGTCAGCAGAACTAGAGTTTCAGTGGGGAAACGCGTTTCTTGCATTCTTACAAAGTTGTGTTATAAATAATGTGAATGAGACTCACCTATTTTATTGCGTACAAACGTGTGACGTGGGCAAACCCATTTGTTTAACTTCTCATGGAAACGACTTCAGAAGAGTTGCTGTCAGAGCAGAGCAGCCTCTATTCTTCCCTGTGCCCCTATCGTCAACATTATTTTTCCTTTGCTGACCTAGGTTCAGTTTGTCACTCCTCAGGAAAGGGAAAACTCGGCTTAGATGGGCAGACCAGAAGCTGGCTGGCACTTTGCCCATCACTGCTTTTTGGTGGTGGTTTGGTGTCTTTTTGGGAGTGGGTTTGGGTTTGTTTTGTTGAAAGCTTAGTTCTTCTTAAGGGTGCCTCCCTCTTAAATGAGCTTCCTGTAAACTTGTTACCTCCATGCTTTGATTAGTGCCCTGCTGAGCTCCTCTGAGGGACTCCCATTGCAGGAATATGCCATTCAGTACGTTGATAACTAGAAAAAAAACCAGAAAAACTTCAAACGTGACCAAACCTGATGGATCTGTGACACCAGAGCTGTCAGAGCGGGGGGATGGTGGCTGGTGGGATGAGGCCACCAGCCCTTCCCTCCGCAGGAGCATCTGGATGGCAGCCTCGGGCTCCCTCCCCTTTGTGAGGTTTCCAGGCCGTGGTTTCACTGAGACATTTATCTTCATGCAGCTCCTTTGTCTGGCCCACGTCACGCCTCTGGGCTGCTCTCCTCAGCCTGGAAAGGGAGGGGATTTATTCACAGAAATTAATAACTACTCAGGTCTGCAGTGCTACCTGGCTTTAAAATGATTATTTTTAATTAAAAAAAAAAAGTTAAAAAAGTAAATAAAATAAGCCAGCCAGCCCTCATTTGTTGACAAGGTGTGAGAAAATCAACAGTAGCCTCAGCTGAAAATAATCTGTTTAAACACACACCTGCTAATCAGCTTTCTGTTGCCGCTGCTAAATGGATACGGCAGAACTTAAGATTTCCATAGGCTATTTTGACGTGAGCACTGGGAATTCTGATTCCCAGTATGACCTGGGCTCAGAAAGTCCAGTACAGTTTGACTGTTGCCTTGGCCCCATGGACACGTGCCCGTCTCTGGTGGGGTCCCAGCTGCCATGTTTGTGATGGCACTGGGCTTGCAGTCTGGGAAGGGGCAGCCCAGGAGGTGAGTCTGGTCCCCGGGTGAGCCCAGCTCGGAGCAGTCTGGTCTGTGTGTTGCGGGGTTTGGGAGGAAGGTGGAGTGTCCTGCAGCTCCCACCCTGAGCAGCTCGGGCTCCTCCATTTCTCACTTTGAAGTTTAATTGTGCGCCCTCCCGAGCTCCGGGAGATACCTTGCAAAAACAAACTGCCTCGCTGGCACATCGGCTGGTTTGCTGGGTTTTCTGTTACAGCCCTTCCTACCAAGACAGCTTTATGTGTAATGATTTAAATACGTGTTACGGTCCCAGAACCTGCCCCTGGCTGTGGGGAGGGTGGGTCCCAGACACCACTTTCCACTGGAAGCCCCTGCTGGGATTAGCAGTGATGGTGTGTTTGGGGACAGGCCTTTCCAGAGGAGTTCAAATTCCTTAACAGTCAGGTTCTGAACTCGGGTTTCCTTAAAATCTCTAACCACAAAAGCTAAACTTTGTGGTTTGAATGTGAAGTCCTCGTTTCTGGGAGCCTGGAGCAGGTAGGGATTGTCCGGTCACCGGTTTCCCTCATTAAGATGCAAGCCAGCGTCTCAATTATTCCTAGTTTCCTGTTTAATTATGTAAGTAGAAGTTGCGAGAGCTGCATGTTTCTTCAGAGGGATGGGGAGGGTTCCTGTGCCCGACACGGCCAAACCCAGGCCCTTCTCTCTCCCCTCCTCTCGCTGCGTCACAGTTGATGTTTTCTTCAAAATACCTTCATGCTATTTTTTTTTATTGATAAAATGACCTTTAAAATGTTACGGAGGTTGGGATAAAAAAAAGCCTGTTGTGTTTTAGGGACAGATGGAGTGAATGTGAATTGGTTTCCAGGTGTTGGTGGTCCTTAAAATTACTAAATAGTAGGTAGATGTTTCTATCGATTATGAAGACAGGTTGAGAGTTGGGGGGGTTCAGCCTGGAGAAGAGAAGGCTCCAGGGAGACCTCAGAGCCCCTTCCAGTCCCTAAAGGGGCTCCAGGAGAGATGGGGAGGGACTCCTGATCAGGGAGGGGAGCCATAGGATGAAGGGTGATGGTTTTAAACCAAAAGAGGAGAGATTTAGACTGGATACCAGGAAGAAATTTTTCACTCTAAGAGTGGTGAGAGCCTGGCCCAGGTTGCCCAGAGAAGCTGTGGCTGCCCCATCCCTGGAGGGGTTCAAGGCCAGGCTGGATGGGGCTTTGAGCAACCTGGTCTGGTGGGAGGTGTCCCTGCCCAGGGCAGGGGGGTGGAACTGGATGATCTTGAAGATCCCTTCCAACCCAAACCATTCCATGATTCCATGAACTATTTGGGGCAGGGCCTGACTTGCCACGAGCGGAACGCTTGCCCGCCTGCTGACACTGTGGTGTTGGCAGCAGTAGAGGACAGGAACTTATGTCCTAGCAGATACCTGAATGCTTCATGCGTATGTTCAGCCAGACCCACCTCAGTGCAGCTCAGAGCATCCTTTTTCGGGCTGCCCACCTGGGTACAGCCTGCCCCAGAACTAAAATGTGCAATGTGGCTCCACATCCTGCACCATTAGTCTGGTTACAGAAGCACCACCAAGTTGGTCATAAACTTGAAAGCATGTTTGGGTAGAAGAATTTCCGATATTGAGAATCTGCCAAAACCAGGAATTAATTCTTAGATAACAGTTTGTATAAGGAAAAAATTCTGTGGAGAAGGAAATGAGCCTTTGTGTCTCCAGTAGACGTACTGATAACCAGAACATACACAATAGACCTTACAGTGTGAAACACAAAGAGCAATAAAGTGTTACGAGCTGTGACATAACACCGTGCTAAATATTTGATGTTTTCTGCTAATTATCCCCTTTTCACATCCCCCCCGTCTATTAAAATGCTGCTGGTTTCTGTCCTAGTGACCTCTGTTTCAAAATTTCAGACAGTCTAATGGCTTTTCTTAAATCATAACTAGACCAGGGAGTGATTTAGATGAGTCTACGAAGACAGTTGTTGTTTCAAAACAATTTAATTCAGGATTCAAAAAAAAATTCTATTATGTTTTATCTTCTTAGAGCTATGGTTATGGTGACTTTTAGGGGAATGTAAATGGCAAACTGTTTTTATGTAAGCAGTTCAGCCAGAAGGACTGGATTGGAGATGATGAATTGTTTTATAATGAGAAGCAGAAAAAACTAAATTTTGTAAGAAGACGTTGCACAACGTTAAGGTCTTATCTCTTGGCTACTTGAGAAATACGAAATAGATTTCTTGGGGATACTGAGGCAACTCCTGTGGTCCTCTGCCTCGGCTGGCGCTGCTGTTGATGTGGTTTGGATCTGCTGCCCTTGGCACTCGTGCAGGGAGTTGCCTCGTGCCCCATTCTCCACGCTTCTGCTCTGCAGAGATTTGTTTTATGATTTTGGCACACACAAAGCTTTGCAGTGAAATACCCAAGATGTAAGTAGCCATCGTTAACAACTACACATGGATGTTAATTTTACGTGTCAGAACTGGCGTTTCTGATCTGAAGATACGCTCTCACCAAATCCCAGAAACTTCCCGGGATGGCCAGTGGTTCTGCCCAAAAGAACCAGGCTCTTAGTTTATTAGAAACAGGTGTTAAGAAGCCTAAAAATACAGATTATTCTTGCTTCCTGTTGTAATAACCCAGGGAGACAGTGTTGTGTGATTGGGAGGAGAGGCTGGGACAACCAAGTGGGGGACAACTATTAACTATTAATGGCTTTACTATTTGAATATAGAAGCAAATCTTGCTTCTGGCGGCCAAATTCACCATCCCATGTGCTCTGTCCTGAAAGCTTGAAAGTGTGTAGTGTTAGAGGTGAGACTGAACCAACTGAAGGGACAGATGGATAGTGCAGCTTTTCATCTCTGTGGCTTCGTTTTTCTCTCAGATGCTCTTGGACTTTTTGTCTCCTGCTGTTTTCTCACCCAAGGTCTGTGGCCATAGCGTGTGGTGTAACGAGGGTGTGGGATGCAGAGGGGAGCGCTGTAAGGGGGGAGAGGAAGCACAGAGTCACGTACTAAAGCTCTGAAGCATGACCTTCTGGTGTTTCTGAGGTAGATGAGGGATCGAAATAGAGATTTTGTGGATGCTCCTGGAAGAGCCTGTGTTCCAGTTAGAGATTTTTCTTCAAAATCAAGCACCAGCTCAATGAGAAAACCCTTGAGTAACCATCGGGTTTGGTTAGTCAGGAGTTTTGCAGCAGCCCCTTGCAGTGGATGAGTGGTGAAATTAAGGAATTAGATGCCTTTTTCATGGCTTGTCCCTTTCTTAAATCAAGGCAGTGTACAGTTATAAATTAGAGGACTGGATGAGTGGTGAAATTAAGGAATTAGTTGCCTTTTTCATGGCTTGTCCCTTTCTTAAATCAGTGTACAGTTATAAATTAGCTGAAGAGTGGTGAAATTAAGGAATTAGATGCCTTTTTCATGGCTTGTCCCTTTCTTAAATCAAGGCAGTGTACAGTTATAAATTAGAGGACTCACTCTGGAGATGGATAGGGCTGTGCAAGATACTTGACACTGCTGCAGACGCTTGAATCTTGAATATGGAGCCAAACTTTGCTTTATGGGACTTCTCGTAATTTCAAATCAAGAGTTCTTCAGTCGGTGCTTTTGCTAAAGCTTCACCCGGGCAGGTTCTTGCACGGTGGTGATACTGGGAGCTCGCTGGTGGTGTGGTGGTTCTGCTCCTGGTTTGGATGGCAGGGATTGAGGTTGGGCCTGCCAGGAAGCGTCGCAGCCTCCGGCTTTGCAGAGACCAGACGTTACCTTCAAGGTAACACAACCTTCACCTCTGCCAGTGCAAGTCTTAAAAGCGTGTGTGTTTGCCTTTGTAACATTAGTCTGCTCGTAAATCTGAACTGCAAACTGGCTGGACAAGAGCCCATGTGTCTGTTGGCTTTGACAAAGGCGTGGTTTGCTATTTGCTTTTTTTTTTTTCTTTCTGCGGCGTTTTGCATCATGCGAAGTGGTGCGTGCTGACATTTAAAGATAAGACAATGACAGGCAGCACATTCCTGCAGCTAAATGGAGGCAAACGAACGGCTCCGGCCTTACAAAGAAAGAATTGATGGCTGCTTTTAAAGGAAGTGGATTGTTTGAAACATTTTGTTGCAGTTCTCTCCAACGAGGAAAAGGAGTCACCTGCCTCCCAGCTCTACCCCCTCACTCTGCTCTAGGTGCTCAGATCTGTTCTGCGTGCCGGTGGCTCTGTAATGTCTCCCCTTGGCTCGTTGCTGGGGTCTTTGTGTTATAAAATGATGTCCCCTACCTGTGATGGCTCCTCTTCCCCAAAAATGTGATAATACGAGCAGATATACTCAATAACTTCACAGCAATGTGATACGATAGAAGCGTCAATGCTAATTTTCCATTTCTTTTCCAAAGGAAGCAGTTATAGAAGTCTATGGAAGGAATAAATACAGGGAAATAAAAATCTTTCTTGCTAGTGGTATGGAAAGTGTAGAATACAGTGAAACCTGCTCGGGCTGCAGAGAATGTTGGGGGACGTGTTAGTTAAACCTTCAGCTGCATCGTTGCCAGTCCTGGGACATCTCAGCTTGAACCCGTCCCGATCAGCAGATCCTTCACACAGACCTAGCATGGGGCACAGCTCAGTTAATTAACACTAATTCAGGCAGACAGAGATTGATTTCCGTGCAGTACCGCTCTCTCTCTGGCACTTTCTAGTTCAGCTGTGGGTCCCAAGTGAGGGCAGCAGGGCCAGGACTTCTTTAGTTTCCTTAAAAGAGAGCGCAGGTGTCATCCGTGGAGGTCCTCACTTGCTTTCCATGAGCTGTAGCACAGAGAGGTCCCACCCCAGGGCAGGCTGCTTGCCCATGAGCCTGTGAAGACACTGTACTTTGTATATCCTAAGGCTCAAACACAGCTGTGATGAGAATTTCCTGTACAAAAATCCTCAAATTTTGCCATGCTTTTAGGTAGAGTTTATGTTTGGGCAGTGTGCCACGCTGCTCTACGCTGTGGGCAGGACTCCCCTGGGTTTGATGGACGATCCAGTTAACCTTTTAGTTGATTATTCTCTTAAGCAGACACTCGCCTGATGAAGTTATTTTAAGCCAAAGCCCTGGAGTCTGTAGGGAAGCAGCTCTGCTGAAGGCTGGTGACCGTGGGCCTGTGCAAGAGGTCCCATCCCACCCAATCCCAGGCTCCAGGAGCTGGGAATGCTGGATTTCAGACTCCACAGTACAAGCTACTCATTCCTGCTTTGCTTTTTAATCTGCTGTAAAGGTGGGGAGACAAACCTAGGCAGTCTTCTTAGCTGACTGGTGTTTTTGTGATATTTTGCACTTTTTGCCTGAAACTATTCTGTATCTTGTGTATTTAAGTATCCTGGGCACGTGCCAGTTAGCGGTACGTTGGGAGACGGGCGGCTCTTCTCTGCTGCACATCTGAGTGTGGTCTTCAGCATATTAAGACTTTCAAATTTAGCTAAGTGGTTTATATATCAAAGAGTGAAGCACTCTGAGAAATCCACTACTGGAATGGGATCAAATTAGGTAAAGTAGCAAATCCAATTAATTTTTTTTATTGGAGCACTCCAGTGTCTCTGGTGAGACATTCATTCTTTGGTGTCATGACGAACTGTCACGTTGGTGCTTCCTATATGGGTTCTTGGCTTAATCCTCAGCGTAAGAAACACTGAATTTGGTATTTTTACAAAGATCTTTTCACATGTCCTTGGACACATTGTGCTTATTTCATGGATAAATTATATTTGCCTTTGTATAACCACGTTGCTGTGCAGAGTCCTATCCTTAATACTTGTAATGAAGATGGTTCAAGTTCAACGCTAATTTCACCAATTACTTCTTTTTCTTTTTTTTTCTTTTGACACCTTCAGTAAGCACTTCTGCAGCTTGTGAGAAATTGGAGAGAGACAGGAACGAACTGCAGGTCGCTTATGAAGGGTTTTTGCAGAAGTTAAACCAGCAGCATCGCGATGATTTAGCTGAGCTGGAGGAGAGGCTCAAACAGTTCTACACGGCAGAATGTGAGAAACTCCAAAGTACCTGCATTGAAGAAGCTGAGAAGTACAAAGCGCAGCTCCAGGAGCAGGTTTGTAACGTTTGGGGTAGAAATAGTCTCTAGGAATTGCTTTCTGCTACAAAGGAGCCTTCAGAGAATCCTGCAGTTATTTTATCTAATGTGAAACTCCACTATAAAAACATTACTACCCTAAGCTGCCCAGATCTTAAGCTTGTATTTAAACGTGGTGGAGGTTCCTCATGCTCTGCAAACTTCAATGGCTTTTAGAGCTCCCCTGGACATTTGAGGCAGTTTTAAGATTTATAGAACCACCCCTGGCCAATGACCCTGCTTTGCAGCAGCTCCATGTGTGCCACAGACACATCCATCATCCTGTTGGCCGTGGCGAGCTGTAGGCATCATTTGCATCTATTAAGTGTTGGATGTGGCGTAGCTTCTCCTGTGGCCATCTGCTCAGTGCTGCCCAGACCACTGGAAATGTACTCGAGGTACATTGGGACAGCACTGTAAACGAGGGTCAAGTTGACACACGTAAAGAGGGGGAAGATAACCATGTTGTTATATTGCAGGTGGACAACTTAAACATCACACACGAAAACTTTAAGGTGGAACTTGAAAACAGCCACTCAGAAAAAGTAAAGGAGCTGAAAAAGGAGTATGAATCCTCTTTTTCAGGCAAGTATTTTGTATTCGACTGCACTTGCCCTGTTACTGCCAGTCACACACGAAAATATTCAGACTTTTTCATCAGTATGTCCACTTCGTTGTTCTTGGCGGTCACCTGCTTTTAAACACATTGGCTGAATTCCTTCCTTTTCCTATAAGGAGCACCTCGAAATTGAAATTGGGGATAAGACTGACACAGGAACATTGAGAAATATCACCCACTGCTCACAGTGCAGTGGGGCAAAGGGTGTTTCTGAGGGAGGGGGTGGTGAGCGTGCTCAGTTGCAAGTGGCATTGCATCTCATTGATTCAAGTGATGACAGTGATTTGTGACAGTGGCATTGCATCTCATTGATTCAAGTGATTTGTGACATGTTGTCAACTAATTGGATATGTGAGGGGGTGATCAACAAACCTGAAGCAGTAATAGATGAGATGCCTTGTACGTGCTTTGGATCAGTTGATGATAAATGTTCTTTCCGTGTTTCTTTGGCTCCACACCTGTGTGTATGTGTATTGGTTGGCTTCTTGCGCTGCTGCTGCTTTTCAGAAAGAGGTTTCATGTCTTACGTGGTATTAAACATCTGCAAAAATAACTTCTTGCAGAGCTCAAGAGTGCCCATGAATCTGAGAGGAAGTCGCTTGAAGATTCCTTCAAAGAGAAGCAGGAGTTGCTGGAGGTTTGTTAAGGGTTGGGGTGACTGCAACAGTCAAACTTCAGAGGCAGTTTGGAGACATGCACTGAAGTCTTGGTCAGTCGCTTGAAGATTCCTTCAAAGAGAAGCAGGAGTTGCTGGAGGTTTGTTAAGGGTTGGGGTGACTGCAACAGTCTCAAACTTCAGAGGCAGTTTGGAGACGTGCACTAAGGTCTTGGCCTAACTACACTGTATCTTCTCATTTCAGAAAAAAATCAATGAATTGAAATGTGAAAACGACTCTCTGAGTGAGAAGCTGAAGTTAGAAGAGCAAAAACAAATAGCCAAAGAAAAAGCCAACCTTGTAAGTCTTGATCCTCAAAAGTAATGCGGATGAGCAGATGGTGTAAGCCTGGGTCTGTTTCATTGTGTAAGACAGGTTTGCAGTGAGCCCTGATAGGGCTCCCAGGCTCATTAAATATTTCGTGTAAATGACTCACCTACCAGAAGATTTTCTCAATCTCTACAGTGTTGTGTATTAACCTCACCATTGTAAATCCATCAAGCTGCTGACTGTCTAAGCCAGTGGCACAAGTTATAGCCACAGATCAATTGAAGAGCTCTGCTTATGCAGAAGTTGTGCTGTAGCTTTCTCCTAGTTGGTTCTAAGGGCTCTATGATCGGTGCGGGCACCTCTCGCTGCTACGGAGCTCCCTCCTACTTGAGTCTTTAATGCGTGTATTCAGACACAGATGTGTGTTCATTGCTGATTTATCCTTCAGATATATTTCATCCTGCCTTTCCTCCCAAGGCTGCTCTTATCAGTGACGCTCCGGGGTTAGACACGTCCTCTGAGAGAGGTTTCTCATGCACTGGGAGGGTTGGACACAAGCACGCTTATCTTTCTGCTTACCTGGAAATAACTGGAATACCAGTAGTATTGCTTTATTCCACCATGAGAAATTCCACTAGTAGAAGTTGCTCTAGTTTTCACTGGAATTTGATTTCTCTGCTTACCTGGAAATAACTGGAATACCAGCAGTATTGCTTTATCCCACCACGAGAAATTCCATGAGAAATTCCACTAGTAGAAGTTGCTCTAGTTTTCACTGGAATTTGATTTCTTTTTTTTCTCTCTTGCTACTTATTCTCATGGTGGGACAGAGCTGCCATGAGAAGAATCTGCACCCACAGTGTGTTGCTGTGGTTGGGAGAGGGGGTACCAAGGAGAACGTGCTGTGCACTGCTCTGGCACCTCAAACTGTATTCCCCAGCCGTGCTCAGAGGTTGTTTAATTTAAAAGAGCAATAGCCAAGTGCCTTTGCGTAGCTGCAAATGCACTCTGCATCCTAACAGCGTAAGAGATACCATAAGCTGGAGGCTTCTCTAATGCTGATTTGACCCAGAATATTCTTCTGCACTATCAGAATCCCCACTGGCCCTTTGAACACAGCCATGTATTTCCAACTCTCCAGTATTGTGTAGTGTCACTTGATACTCCCAGCTTTTTGGCTAAAACCTTATCTAGGCCTCCTGGTCTTTTTATCTGGCTCTGTGTTCTAGTGGCTCGGATTCGACTTTATGAAGACATGTTAAGACCACTGGGGCAGAGGAGGGAAAAGAAAAAAAATAGATTAAATTTTGAACAAACTGTAAGCTGCACTTTGGCTTTTCAGGGTCACTTTTCTGGCTGGATCCCAGATTCCACGTAAAGCCACAGAAGGGAGGAACGAAGCTCAAATTGTCTGCTGCCTCCTGTGAGGCAGCACAGCACACCCTGCTCCCACGTGGGCTTCTGTTCAAAACTAGAAATTAAATGAGAATCACTAACACCACAGTCCGTACCAGCAGGGAGGAGGGTGAAATGTGGAGGTTACCTGAGACATGGACTGGCTCTGTCCTGCTGGGACACAAACTGGGGTTCCTGGTCTGGAAGCAAAGCTGCTCCTCGTGTGGCACACCAGGATTCTTACCCAAATATGCTAAAACAAGTTTTGTTTGTTTTTAAAGATAAACTTAGTTACACAACAGGCTTAATCATTGGTTGATTTCTGTTTGCGTTCCACTTGGGCTACCTGGAAATGGGCTGAGACTTGCTTTATTTCTTCTGATTTTTGCCCGTGACTTTGCCTTTGCAATGCAGAGTATGTTTTACCCCATGGTGTTTGAACGGTTCCTTGCTGTGGAAAAGGCGTCCCTGAGGAAACCAGGTCTCACCCTGCCCTGTCCCCTCTCCACTCCACCTCCAGGGAAACAACAACAAAAAAAGAAAATAAAAAAGGAAGTTCAAACTTGCTGTATGGTAGCTACATCATGGATGTACAGCAGCGCAAGATTTTGATGTGTAATTGCATTGCTGGGCTTTAAGAACGTAAAAACAAAAATTTTACAGAAAAAGCAGCTTCAGGCTCAAACCAGGGAAAATCAGCTACATTTCATGGCTTGAAATTTCGGGTGGTTTTTGAACTACTGCAGCATCTGAAAACGTTTCAAATGTTTACTCTAATTACCTCTTGGGATGGGTTATGAGTAATATGAAATAAATTTTGGAACTCCTAGCCTTACAGGGAGGCTTTGGGCACTCCCGTAAAACAAGTTTTGCTGTGACAGCTCTAGTGCCTTCCCTCGGCTCTACAAGGGCTTTTCACGTTTGAATAAACTGTTTTCTGAACAGTTTCTAAGGAAAACTCCCCACTGTCCACCTACACCTCAGGGCAAACAAAAGCAGACGAGAAAGTGGCAGCAGATCTTTTTTTTTTTTTAATTTATTTTAAACTGATCAACTTGATTTCACTTAGAACGAGTAACTTTCATTACTGCATTTATTTTCTTTCTCTTCCTAAATAGCAGAGAAACACTTAAATTGTTCCTGAAATTGCTGGTACTAAGCAAACTCTCTGAAAATCTTTCAGAAAAACCCGCATATTATGTATCTGGAACAGGAGCTGGAAAGTTTGAAAGCGGTGCTGGAGATCAAGAACGAGAAACTCCATCAGCAGGATATAAAGCTCATGAAGATGGAAAAACTGGTGAGTTTTCCTTGGGGTCTGGCAGGTGTGGAATGTGTGTCCGAGTTACGTCCTGATAATGAACTGGGGCTGGTCAGTCTTTTGTGCGAGGACTAATTTTTTTGGTTTAAAAGGAAAAATGAAATTATAATGGGACACACTCATGTTGTGGGTACAGTTCTGTCTGCATCAGGCTGTAACATAAAGAGGGGGAATCACAGAATGGTTTGGGTTGGAAGGGGCCGTAAAGATCATCCAGTTCCACCCCCTGCCATGGCAGGGACACCTCCCACCAGAGCAGGTTGCTCCAAGCCCCATCCAGCCTGGCCATGAAGGAATCACCAGATGCTGTAAACGACCTTTTAACCTCTTAAGTAAACTACTGGTTTGCATAAACTGTTGCTAAGTTAGTACAGGGTTTTCTGGGAGCCTCTTCCACCTTTCCTTTCCTTTTTCCCCCTCTTTTCTCCTCCACCCCAAAGAAAAATTCCTGACCTGCTACATTAGCTTGAGTGTTACGGAAGATAAATTGCGCTGTCAGGAAAACATTAACATGGAAATGATCCCAATTAAACAAGAAGGGCTTGAATATGAAATGGAGTAATTGTTTAGAGTTGATTAGCTTAGGTCAATCACTTCAGCTATTATCTTTAAGCTACTTCTTGTGTGGATTTGCTCCTGATCTCTGCATAATTCCACATGAAGAAGCAATTTTGGGGAGAGAACTTGTTAATTACATAGCATGTCCTTATTTGTGGCAGGACAGAGCCCTTATCCTGGGCGGGGCCTTTGATCGCTGTTGTAATACTCACTTAAGCAAGATTTTAACGAGGCAGTACGGAACGAGGTTTGGATACAAAGGACTACATTGGTGCCAAGTTGTTCAGAATCTGGTCTACAGCCCTGGTCTACAATTAGGAGTAAATTACTAGTAACCCTTCGTCTTCTCAGGCAGACGTTGGCCACAACATAGAAGCCCTTGGACCATCCCACCACTTAATCACTGTTTTTGCTTAACTTCTGGTAACATGCTGCACAATGAAGTGGAATCAGGGAGAGCTGTTTAAGCAGGGGAGCTCTTGTGTTTGTCACATTAGTGTGTTATTTCTAGACAGTCTTCCATCTGTCTTCTGCTGCCCGGCGCTGGCAGAAGTTACTAGAACGTGCTGGTTAACTAGTAGATCCCTTAACCAGTCCTCCTTGGCTGGCAGCTGATCAGCACAAGTGGCAAAATGCCAGTGTTATGCAAGGGGAAGGTACGTAGGATCCGTTTGACTATTATGGATTATTAAGCAACAATATCAGGTTAGTCCCACATTACTCTGGGTTTTGCACTTACTGCAACAAGGTCTGCAAACTCCAGATTATGAAAGTGATGCCTCAGTCAGCATCTTGATGATCGCATGTATGGGTTTGATTTTAAACTGTGACCTTTCTTTCTCAGCTGGAGAACAACACAATCTTAATGGATAAATTGAAGAAGGTTCAGCAAGAAAATGAAGAATTAAAAGCTCGGATGGACAAACACATGGAGCTTTCAAGGTAAAAAAAATCTCTCTGGACTTTAGATGTTCTTAAGAAGCAGGGGGAGGTGCTCCTGTGACAAGAAAGAACATTTTGAGTAAATTATTAGTGACTGGGATGTTGTAGTACTCCGTAAAAGAACTCACCCCTTTCTTCCCCACTTATATCTCTACAAATGTGTGTTCCTATGTAGAAGCAGCAGCAGGAACAGATTGTAAGGGGGTGAAGGCTCAGTTCATTCTTCAGTGCTGCAAAGTAGTATTTCAGGGAAGAAAAAGCAACTCAGAAATATCATCTTTATTGTATATTGGCTCTTTAAAGTGTTA
Source organism: Calidris pugnax (assembly GCF_001431845.1). Lineage (NCBI taxonomy): Eukaryota > Metazoa > Chordata > Aves > Charadriiformes > Scolopacidae > Calidris > Calidris pugnax. The sequence continues at coordinate 4,238,123 of NW_015090868.1, read as the reverse complement.
CTGGCTTGTGAGCTGAACCTGGTTTTACTTATAACCACTTCAGTCGAGTGATTTGTCCCCAGTTTAGATCAGTGAAAAGACCAGTGTGTTTTATTTAGCAAGAGCAGCAATATTTAAGGCAAATAAAAGGGGTGTGATGTTCTTTTAAGTTAAACTATTGTTTAAACGGAGGGGCAAACTCTCCCAGGCTGTAGGAAACTAAAAGAAATGCAGTTTCTGAGCCTGCAGCAAGGCCCAAGAGCTCCAGCATGGCCATCTAAAAGCATCTGCTGCTGTAAGTAGACAAGCCTCGCTTTTCAGATGCTTTTTCTGGTCTCTAGGAATGTTTCTTATTGGGACTTTCTCCTGCTTTCTGCAAGCCACCAGTTCAAACGCAGCACGGATGAGAAAATGCTAAATCCTCCTTTTAAGGAGTTAATTGTTGTAAGCCAAGGAGGGGTTTTTGCAGTTTGAAACCTTTCTCTATCAGTGCAGTTTGGTGCTGCAGCCTGCAGCTGGGGCTGTGTGTGCTGAGGTGAGTCTCCCGTTTGCAGGCAGCTCTCCACGGAGCAGGCGGTGCTGCAGGAGTCCCTGGAGAAGGAGTCCAAAGTAAACAAGCGCCTGTCGATGGAAAATGAAGAACTTCTGTGGAAGCTGCACAACGGCGACCTGTGCAGCCCCAGGAAACTGTCCCCCAGCTCTCCCTCCGTGCCTCTTCAGTCCCCACGGAACTCGGGTAACTTCTCCAGTCCCACAGGGTCACCGAGATGACACCATCTCCTGAGGGGAAGCGGGGATGGCATTTCATTTGCGATCTGCAGAACCGATCCGAACTTTTAATCACCGGAGCAAGAGCTATATTAGCTGATTATGACGACTGACCATAACTGGAAACTATTCGGTGCAAAAATGGTGGTAAAGAGACTGAGAACGTGGGAGAAAAGACACTCGTGTTGCTCCTCCCAGAAAGACTTGTTTATGACCTCTACGGACGTTGTTGCACAAAGCACTTACGGAGCAAGGAAAGACTTGTTCATTGCCTTTTCACCTAACTATAAGAAAAAGCTCAGGGGCTTAGAGATAAAGATCACAACCTTTATATTATGTTCCTTATCACCGACACTTTTTTTTTTTAAGGCTGTGTGTGTGCGTGCGTGTGCTGTGGATGGAAGGGATGGATGAACACACTCTGCGTGTGCCTAAATGCTGCCTTCTTTGCTGTGTACGTAATAAAGGATAAAAGCTGAAGACTACACATGGACACGTACTTCCTTGGTAATGCTGCCAGCCTGCCTGCTTTAGCAGAGGACCCTCCCCTGGGCATGAGGAGAAACTGCCACTAGGACTATAGAGGTTGGTTCCCTTCATCTTTTTTGCCTTCCATTCAGTTAAAAAATGGCAAGGAAAGCTTTGTCAGCTGACTCAGTCGTGTCTCATCTGTCCTGAGTAAGCAATGTTTATTTAATTTTCAAAACAAACAATTGCAGCCGTATTTTGCATGGATTTTTGGTTTAATATCCATGCACAACTCTGCCATTTGAGTAGAACTTTTTTTGCAGGATACAGTGGATTTTGGCTTTCAAGTCAACCAGGTTAGAACCACAGTAGCCCTCAAGGTCAGAAGTTACTTGTCAAGTTGCAGGTTTAGGAACCTTGACCTTACCTTACCTGCTGAGAAGGAATACTTATTTCCCCCAAACAGCGTGCCCATTGCTGAGGATAAACTAGATGTAGATTTGGAAGCCAAAGAGAAAAATGCAATAATTGTCACTAGGTGCATTCTTAACTCGGTTCTTAAGAAGAATCTTAAGTAATTTGTGAATTCCAGTTTATCTGGTGACACACTTTGCCTTTTTTTTAAGTGGGAGCATTTGTATTAATATTCTTCAGGGTAAATTCACCTGAGGAAGAGGGGGAAGGTGGTAGCTGTGGATTAATCTTGCTAATTCTGCCATACCTTCCTTCTGAGACTGCAGGATAGTGGTGTTTTGCCAGTTCATTGGGCAAACAGAGCCTGTAGGAGAGAGTGTGTAAAATAGGGGGAAAACTGTCCTGGCTGCTGGAACTGGAGGCCGAGGGTGTCAGCGTTCCTGGAAGTGCTGTGTGCTCAGCTCCTGCTTCAGCAAGGTAAACCCTCGCTCAGACTGTTCAGTATCTCTACGTTGTACCTACTAAACACAGGTTTAACTTCAAATTAGCGTTTCAAAACACCATCTGTGCTCACAATAGCTTGGGTTTTACAGTCCCACTGCCAGGGCCATTGTGATTGCTGTTTAGCTAATGCTGGTAACTAGTTACACAGGTACCTTGTTACAGGACATTGTATCTGCTGAGTTTCCTGGTGTTTTCCAGTAGCTCGGGGACAGGAATCAAGGGGGTGGAAAGCATGTAGGGAACTCAACTGGAGAACCACTTCAAACCATTTCACCCAAGACTTGAACAATCTTGGCTAGTAATGAAGAAGACAGAGATATAAACAAGACTGTTAACAGTGCTCATGCAGTAAGTAAACTTGTAATATACAGTGCTCATGCAGTAAGTAAACTTGTAATATTTTTTTTTGTTTGTGAACAATCTTGGCTAGTAATGAAGAAGACAGAGATATAAACAAGACTGTTAACAGTGCTCATGCAGTAAGTAAACTTGTAATATACTTTAACTTGTGATTGACTATTTCATCATTAAATTGACTTAATTTTCCACAATGTACAAGTCAAGGGTGCCATTTCTGTGGAACATTATGCTCTCTTTTAATCCTCTTTAGGGCACTATAGGTACCACTTGTTAGTGGTGTCTGTACTTAACGTGTTTTCTAGGGGTTTCAAATTTAACTACGAAAATCCTTTGCGGGCTAAAGCTTGGCTTAAAGTATATGTTCAAACACTTTTATTTTCCATGGTCAAAGAGACTTGATCACATGTATTTGAGCTGAATGCTTTAAAAATAAATTTTTTTGTACTGATTGAAGGGTTTTTCTCCTGCTTGTATTAGTCAAGTCATCTTTAAGAGGAGGAACCTTCCTCCAAATACTAAAATTTCTTGGTACCTGCTCAGCACAGCAGAACAGTAACAGTGAAGCTTCACTGCACAAATTAGTAATGTTCTCCTAACCCGTAGAAAAACTTTACCTTTGCTACTCTCAAGTTGGCAGAAGTTACACATGGATGGCTTGTGATTATTAGCAATTCAAGTTGGCTGTTTAAAAAAGAAAAAAAGAGGAGAATGTAGTTAACATTTTTACTAAGCAATAATAAAATACTTGAGTACAGTTGGCTTAAAATAGGGACCTGATGTGCATATGCCCAGTAAAAGGCATTAAAATGCTCATCTTGTTCAGGAACTTTTTTTTTGTGTACGAAAAGCCACAGGGTTTAGCAACTGAACAGGTCGTGTCACAAGAACACTTGTCCAGCCACTGGTAAGAACTTCATTATCTCAGTGGTAATGTCAGTGCCTCAAGTAAAACGTGCAAGAAGAGCACGTACAAATGTTTGAAGATCAAATATAGGATATTCCTGTGTGTAACAGAGAAGGGGAAAGCTCCTCCAGGCTAACAGTACAAAAAAGTAAGTATGGTGTAGTAAATAATACAAGAACTGATATTAATTTGTCAATAGTTTCCCTCCACAATACAGGAGACACCTCACCTCTAGATTTCTTGCAAGTAGAATCTTTAATGCTCTTATGAAAAAATGACAAATCCTTGTTTATAGAAATCAGACTACAGAAGTACCTGTTCAGTGTTTGCTCTGTTTGTCCGAAAGGATTTAGTAATTCTATTCATTTGTAAGCACTGTTTCAATATTTTTCTCTGTTTCAGTATTAATATTTCAAGCTTTAACTTAATACTAACTGTTAGCAAAAGCTTTGTTTGATCCAGTACTTTTACCTAATTTTTGGTAATTTCTTTTGCATAAAGCTTCTTTCAGGAAAAGCTAGAAACCTGCTCACCATAAAAACACATACCAAAGGTCTAGTGCTAGTCAAGCAATTAAACAAGTGACTGTCTTCAGATACTCAACCTTAACTAGTAGTTCCAATGCTAATGGTAAGTTTCAGAGGAAGTTACAGTGCCATTTATAGCTGGTACCAAATAGCTTGTTGCCATTCAAACTACTCATAACATGGGTCACTTCCCTTCAGTACTTTTCTCTAAAGGTCTTTTTATTCGTTGCACTGTATTTGCTGCAGAATTTGAGGTGAATCATTTCCTTATGGTAACTGAAGACTTGAAGTTTCTCCAAAGACACTTGCATGTCACCTGGCATCATGCAATCCATACAGGAAATTCCTTCTATGCTGTAAGGAGCCACTGAAGTTTAAAACTGTAGCTGCCTGACAGCCAGGAAATGGTTTAGGTCTGAGCTGGAGTTAAAAAGGTCATCAGAAAGTTGGAATAATGACTGAACCCTGAAGATACAAATACCTTCTGTCCACTGGTGCTGCCTGGTCTTAGTAGAGGGGTGACTGAGGTGTGGAAATAGAAATAACAATGCTGGCAGGTTTAGGCATGAGACTTTGACGAGTCACTTAAATTTCATTTCCCGGGCTTCATTGTCTTACTCTGACTGTTCATTGAGGTGGAAATGTGTAATTGCATCAATGTGAAAAGAATCAGAAGCCTGCCCGGGAGGCTTTTGGTAAAATAAGAATTATGTAAAATACATAGTAAGATAATTCTCGTGGTTTATGATGAGAATTATTTTGATATTTACCTGGGGGAGGAACCAATCACCAAAAATTCTTCCTTAAAGGCACTGCTGCTGTAGCTATAATCAGCATGTGATGGGCAGACACGAGCATGACACCCGAGGGAGCCTGCTCCAGCAGTGATGCAGTGATGGATTCACATGGCTTTTTCTTCTCCTGCCAACCTGTCCCCGCAGCAGTGATGCCACCACAGGAGTCACCGCACTGTGGAGAACAAGCCTAAGCAGGTGCCGCTATCTCCCACCTGCTCGGTGTTTTAAAGGAAATCAATTGTCAAATTAAAGGCTCAAAAGCACTTTGCTTTTAAGAAGTTGACAAAGGCTTCTGTAGTTCAAAGGGAAATAGAATGTTCTGATCAATGAAAATGCTAAAACGCAATGAACACGTTGCACAGCCTCACCCAGAAGCTGAAGGATTGTTAATGTTACTTTGCTCAGAGTCTTACCTAAAAAAAACCCCACAAAACTCTTTGGTATTACTATAATATGTGTAACAGCTCTTCAGTCACTTGGGTAACTAACTTTCTTGATACCTTTTAATAGCAAAAAGATTAACAAGGGATGGGACTGCCTCTTATGCCTTCAAAGTTGGTCCTATCGCTTGCATTATTTATATTTTGTTAATATTTTTTTTCGTAGCTACTGCAGCCTTTCCAACGGCCAACAATATTTCAGGCGTCTGGGGAGCATCCTCCATGAAACTATTTCATGAGATGTGCACGGAGCCATTTCAGTCTTTACTGTGGGTATTTAGCATATTGGTTACATTGCTTTAGGTTCCTGCAAGCGAGCTTGTTTATTGGCCTAGCTAATGAAAATACTAATCAGGTTTATGACACTATTGAGAAGCTGCCATTTCTACTAAATACCATTACTCAAAACATCTACTCAAAGGTTTGAATTACCCTGAGCAAAGGGCTGGCTTCGAGCCTTCTCCAGAAGACAGCTGTAGGAATTCCAGTCAAATGCAGGCTGAGACACATGAAGTGTGGAAGCGACGGGCGGGTTCCTGGTTTGGTTCCTCGGATGCTCAGAACAAGCTGTTTTTCACCTGCCTTGTAAATAAAATGGCTCAGGTGAAGACTGCTTTTGTCACACAGTTGCACTACCAGTTAGATTTGTGTTAGAAGGTTGAGCTTACCTGGATCCTGAGCTTGAGGCTAGGAAGAAAAACCATCACCAAAGCGTCCAACAAGGTTGTTACCAAGTTCTTACCTTCTCTCTGGAAAGGCTCCTTCCTCACGTTGGTAACTGAGCCCAAGGTGCCAAAAGCAGTTGCTTATTTATCCAGGTACAGTTCTGTGTCAATGAAACATCTTTCCTTTTCTCTTAAGTAAATTAATAGGATCAAGTTGAACTGTTACTAACCTGAGAAGAGATCCTGCTGAATAATTGACCATTATTCTAATGTTACATTTGGGTTTTTTTCTTTTGTTAATTATACTATATAAATAAATGCAAGTTTTACTTTTAGCAAACATAATTTGCTACATAATTTAGTAAACATAACACCAGCTACTGAGGAGTGAACTCTAAGCTACATATTGTAAGTTTGTAAGAAGGCAACAACATAAAGGAAATCCAACATACCCAACCTTATATCCATCTCTGGAGATACCCGCTAGTATTTTAATATATATTTAGTATTAATCTTCCCTAGGAGTGAGAATTTTGCATGTTTGTCTTTATACATATATGAAATGAAAACACACACGTATATGCACACACACATTTACATTTTTATAATGTTCAGAAATTTAATTATTCTTACAAAATAAACATTTCTATTGGCTACTTCTGTAAGTTTTTTTGGTTTTTTTTCCATTGTTTTAAACATGTACAGTACTCTAAAATTGCACAGCACCAGAAGAGATACACCTGCTTGGTGGATTTTTGAGGATATTTAATGTCCTCTCAGTTCTCACATACACAAAAAAGGCATAAACCATACAGTAGGTTAACCTTAGGAAAGAGTCTGAGGAAAAAGGTCGTAGCAAAGGAAAGCCCAAGAGCACCTTATCCTAAATATAATAAGCCCTATGTGTGTGCCAGCTTAAACTGTAACGCTTCGTAGTAGGTTTATTAACTGACACCTGCCTACCTGCTGGGCATAGGGAACTTTGGGGCTTTGGCCTCTCAAGCTAGTGAATATGGAATGCATTGACATATGAAATGAGACACTGATAGAAAAAGCTTCACTTAAACATTAATGAAGAAAATAAACGGTTATAATGTCAAATAACATACAGTTCATTCTATGTCAGGACCCTTTCCTATCAATTTAGTTCCACCTTAGTAGCGACTGTTGTTTCTCCGTGTAGGTTCTGAGCCACACAAATGTAGTTTCCAGCATCTCTGGCTTCAAAATCCTCAACAAGAAGAACGCTCTTTGAGATTCTTGTGGTTTGTCCAGTTCCTCTGTTGATCAATCTCCAGAAGTTTTGGATAATCACAGGCTTCTCAAACTGTTTAGAAGAGGAAAAAAAAACCAAAAAACCCCACATATATAAGATTTAGTATTTAGTGACACTACCCTATCCAACCCTGAAGCAAGAAGGTGGATATTAGGAGTCTACATCCAAAAGTCAGCCTTCAGTGAGGAAAGTGAAGGTGTCTGGCAGTTGCAGCGACATCCCTGCGTTAAATACTGATGATGTACCAGTAAGTTAGGCAAATAAGGCTAAAAGACAGTGACCCTTCCACTCTAAGTGCAGGTACTGTGTATCTGTAGCTTGGCAATGGGCTGCCAAAGCACTGCCTGGAGCACATGAATGAACCCCGTTGCAGTCGTGGGCCACTCACTAAGGTGGTGTTTGGGTACATGATCAAATAGGTGAGGTGTCCTGGTGGAGACGTCAGGATAGAAGGCAGCAGTGGCATGAGTTAGTTGACCAAGCTTTATCTCAGTCTCTTTTAGCACAGAAACTAGCTTTAAATCACGTTGTTGCAAACTAATTCCTTCTCCTCTAGTTTCAGAAACACTTAGATAACATACGAACAAATGGTAACAACTCACAAATGCTTCTAAATTAATCCTCACATCATGCTTTCCAAAACGTGCACATAACCTCAAAACCAGAAAGATAAACAAGGATGCTTAGAAAGAATTGGTTTAGAGTTTTTTGTTGTTATAACAGGCTTTTTTTTTCTTCTTCTTCTATAAGAGAGTTCTCTGATGGGCTATTTATCTTAAATCACGTTGTTGCAAACTAATTCCTTCTCCTCTAGTTTCAGAAACACTTAGATAACACACAAACTAATGGTAACAACTCACAAATGCTTCTAAATTAATCCTCACATCATGCTTTCCAAAATGTGCACGTAACCTCAAAACCAGAAAAATAAACAAGGATGTTTAGAAAGAATTGGTTTAGATTTTTTGTTGTCGTAACAGTTTTTTTTCCTTCCTCTTCTGTAAGAGAATTCTCTGATGGACTATTTATCAGGTCACACTCCCTGGAACCTCAGAAGTTTGCATAAATTAATCCTCACATCATGCTTTCCAAAACGTGCACATAACCTCAAAACCAGAAAGATAAACAAGGATGCTTAGAAAGAATTGGTTTAGAGTTTTTTGTTGTTATAACAGGCTTTTTTTTTCTTCTTCTTCTATAAGAGAGTTCTCTGATGGGCTATTTATCAGGTCTATTTATCAGTTTGCGAAGAACTGTGTAAGAGAAACTGGCCCACCCCTCCAGCCTATCCAGGTCTTGCTGCAGGGTGGCTCTTCCTTCCAAAGTGTCCATTTCCCCACTCAGTTCGGTGTCATCAGCAAACTCTGTCAGGCTACACTTGATCCCATCACTTACGGAGACACTAAACGGCATTGGGCCCAGCATCCCAGGTCTTGCTGCAGGGTGGCTCTCCCTTCCAAAGTGCCCATTTCCCCACCTAGTTCAGTGTCATCAGCAAACTCCGTCAGGCTACGCTTGATCCCATCACTTATGAAGACATTAAACAGCATTGGGCCCAGCATGGATCCCTGGGGGATCCCACCTGTGACAAGTTGCCAGTTTGAAGAGGAGCTATTGACCACCACCCTCTGGGTGAGGTGTCAGCCAATAAAAACTGGTGAGAGAGAGAGAGATTTCTGCTTGGAAATCATCTCCTCTTGCTAATCCATCTTGAAATAGATGGATTAGCCATTTACCAATATGAATGCTCCAGGACTTAAGCTAATAGTAGCAAAAGGGTAAGTCAGACACTTACGTGGAGTTACAGCTACAATCTCACACTTGCAAAATGTCCAGTAGAGGAGAAGCTGGATTTCTGCTTGGAAATCATCTCCTCTTGCTTCATGAAATAGATGGATTAGCCATTTCCCAATATGAATGCTCCAGGACTTAAGCTAATAGTAGCAAAAGGGTAAGTCAGACACTTACGTGGAGTTACAGCTACAATCTCACACTTGCAAAATGTCCAGTAGAGGAGAAGCTGCCAACCATTTACAGCCAGCCAGAACCTTTCGGAAAAACTGGTAATCTTACCCAGAAATTCTTAACCCTTAGAAGGAATCAAGCCACTCAGCAAAGCTCTACCCACTGTTCCCAGCATGCCAACCATTTACAGCCAGCCAGAACCTTTTGGAAAAACTGGTAATCTTACCTAGAAATTCTTAACCCTATAGAAGGAATCAAGCCACTCAGCAGAGCACTACCTACTGTTCCCAGCGGTAAAATCAAGTGCTGCCACACACTTAATTCAAGCCTCACTTAGTTCTTAACTACAGCCAGCGGAAATTCCCTGACCCTACTGAAAGTGAAGGTAAAGGCCATGTAAGGCAGACGCTATGTGCCTGGTTGGGCTCCTGCTAGCCTAGTTTTTTCTCAAACTAATTGCCTTCTGCTTTGAAGCTTGTTTCAGGGAATCCTATTAAGGAGTGGATCAGGATGCATTCACAGCAGGTGGATGAGCAAATGCAATTGTCAGGGAGTGGCAAGGGAAAAAAACCACCAACCGAGTGAAAAGAGGGAGAGGTTAGTGACTACAGAGATGAGATGAGGGTCTCTCCAGTGCAATGCATCTCAGAGCAAGCAGGGATTAAACTGCTGCTACCACTCAGGGATCGAGGGGTAGATGACAGAGCAGGGGCTGGGGAACAAAAACTATCACTGATCTCCCTGCACTGAAAGCAGCAGCAGTGAATGGAAACATCCAGTGAGTCTTAGAACTTTGTCAGTCCTTTTCCTTGCACAAAAGAAGGTCTATGTGACCAGCATCACTGGTCCTCTCTCTTCTCCCTCCACTCCCACCTTTTTCCTTTGCAGTAAGTGAATACTTTCTTAATAAACATTTAGTCTCCAACAAGCACACGGTGCTTCTACTCTGACATCTACTTAATCATTTTGTTGGGGCAGAAACCCAAAGACAACTCTTCCCTCCCTGTCCCCAGGCACAGCTGGAGCTGACACTGTTTACTGCAGTGGAGAAGCAGCACATCAGCCCTTTCCAGGGCAGATGCAGGCCACGGGCCAAAGTCTCTCCCTCCCTCAAGCCCTGTAGGTGGGTGCAGTGAGAGGGTGTAATCCTCTGCTGATGGTGCATGTGCCCGGCGTGCCATGCAGCTCCAGTATCCACAGCAAACAAGGGAGGTGATTTGCATGTGTTTAGCTGTTTATATTCAGCCAGTGATAGAGAGGCGTAATTTATCACCTGTGCCAGCAAAGCACTGGGTGCTGTAGGACTTGATGGTCTTACAACTGGGCCAAGAACAGCCACCAACCAGGCCTGGGCAGCCACTCAGCTGGGGAAGATGTAAAAGCAGCAAGGGGTGGGCACTTAAGAGTTCTGGAAGGCTGAGTCTAGAATTCAATTCCTTCAATTGCTTGTTCTTAGTAATTACACTTAGTTACAAAAGACATAAAATTGTATAGCCAGTTACTACAATCCAATAAACCAGTATCAAGGAAAGCTAAAAAAACCCCAAAACAGACACACACCAAAAAAAAGAAACCCACAATGGAAAACCATATCAACCAACAAAACCACTGTGATCAGCAGTGGCATTTCTTCTCTTCCCCACCCAAGAGAGTGAATTGTTGTAAGACTGTCAGAGTTAAAGCCCCACCTTTAAACACAGAGACACTGCCATCTGTTGATGCATCTCACTCAAAGTAATGCCAAGAGCTAAATTCAGAAGATGACACTGGGCATTTAACTCCAAAATCGCTATTGCTTATCTCAACTTGGGAAGTTGGAGGCACTTCAGCTTTTCCCTAGCATTTCACATTTTACTTTTTACTTCACCAACAGCTGCAAGTTTCTCTGCTCATTTAGACATCTGCCCCTTTCCTTCCCAGCTTCAAATGGACACCCGAAACAGGAATTCTGCCAAACTCGTCTGGTGCTCAATCCAGTAGTTACTCTTAGAGATCACCTAATTCATGCCACCAGTATCAAGCCCCTCACCACATGCACCAACAGCCAGGACGGGGCAGGGAGGGCAAGCTGGAAATTGCTCACAAATCTGAGGATAGTCTTAGCAGGAAAACTTACATGACAAGCAGCAGCAGCAAAAAAAATAATTAAAAAATGAGGTGGAGGGGAAAGTGAAAGAACAAACTAACACCAAAGCAAGGACTAGAAACCTGGTTCTACATGCCCAGTGCCCTCACCAGCAGCTGAAGTCCCTTTTGCACTCACTTGCTCTTGTTACTTTTTCCCCTGAAAAGGCACACACCTTCCCACGGCCACCAAGTGCTACAGCCTCTGTCTTCACGGTTAGAGAAAACTTTGGGGGCTTTACATTTGAATTATCTCAAGCCCAGTAAGGACTAAACTACACTCACTCACTCAGGCAATTACCCCTGCCGTTAAATTACTTAATTCTAGGCTGGCTCAAGGAAACCAGTGCTGATAGAAGTATCTTACTAGCAAGCTCCGCGTCGTCCTTTGACAACCCAGCACCAGGAGGGCTGGCAAATGGGATACAATGCAAACCCTGGGGTCCAAGAGGAACCCTTTCCTCTGGTTCTATCTTCCAGCAGTCCCTCCTTAGCTCCTAGCCTGCTCAGGATACACAGCAGTAGAGATGAGGCTGGTTAAGACACAAATCCCTACTGCAACTGGTCAGAGTGGGTAGAGGGAGAAGGGGGGGGACCATCAATGATGCTCCTCAGATACACCTTATTTTGTGCAAGAAAAAGGACCAAGACAGTTTGAAGATTCAGTGGATGTTTCCAGCGGATTCTTTCAGATGAGACTGGGCAGAAGCAGGTTTCTGTGCTTCTGGGTCTGGGCAACAATTAAGCTTAAAGATTCTGTGCTGGGATGACTCATGTGTCCAAGCCATGGAGATGGAAGAGATATCAAATGCAGAGGCATCAGCGAGGCTTTGTGGCTTGCCCTGGAATAGCTTCCTGACGCTGGCTGGCTCTGACCCTGTCTGGGGCTTTTCTTTGTAAAACCTGCCAGAGGCCAAGTGTCTCTGGAATGGAAACCTGAGGGAGGAGTGAGCTTTGCTGAGCTTGATTTTTTGCTAACAGGGGTAAAGCTCTCCCGCTTCATTCCCGTGCTACTTCTAGGCTCTCAGGGAAAGATGGGCTGAAGTTCAAAAGGGATGTGCTGCCTCCTCCTGCCAGCGTGCCTGAGCTGGCACGAGGCAGACACCACAATCTGAGAGAATCTTTGCTCCAAACCTAGGCACTGACTGGTATTCAAAGCACTGCCTTTATGAAAAACAAACCATTTCAGCCAGGGAACTTCATCCAGGAACATCCATTTCAGCCAGGTGCCATTTCATCTCTTACCTCTTGCCCTGGGTACCGCCACCTGAAGTTCACATCCACATCTGGCTCCCCCAGGACCGTGCAGGTGACATGAACACTGTCACTGGCTTCTGCTCTACTGGGTGATGCTGCAATTGTGGCTGAGGGCGGGCCCTTGGGAACTGACAGAAAGACAGTGTTTGGAAGCAGAAAGTTAGTTTCTAAAGTTAAATACACTGATAGAACTTAAGAGTCCATTTTTGTCTGCTTGCTTAACACAAGAGGTTACACCTGCAACCTTCCCCTACACTAAGAAATTGCTGGAATTTAAACCTACAAAGTTTTATCACCTATACTTTTGATCAAGATTTTAAAAAACTATGGTTACATTACTTATTTTACTTCTTTTTTTTAAAATCATTTTCTAAACAACATCAGCAGAAGAAACAAGAGTCAGTGTAAGCACACAGAAAACTGCACCTTACCTTCCACATACAGCAGGTGATACTTGATGGAAATCTGAGGTGCTCCCTGTGACTCTGCTTTGCAGTAGACAATACCTTTATGATCAGAAGTAGGGTGCTGGTAGACAAAACCCTTCTTCACATCATAAATAATATCAGTTCCATCTGCTTCAATTTCTTCTGCTGGAAATTCCCTGTGTAGAGTTACTTTTGCTGAAGGAGTAGTAACACGGCATGGGATGACTGCAGGTTTGTCTGGGTTCAAGTAGACAATTTCAAAATAACCAGGAGTGGGTACAAAAAGCTCCTCTTTATCTGTGCAAAAGAGTTGATATAATCAGAAAAATATTTACATCCTGGTTTAACAGAAAGAAAAGAAAGTACATAAGGCAAGAAGAAATAGCTATGAGCAACATTAAAAATTAAACTGAAGTTTTTTGCTTTAAATACACACACACACACAAAAAACCCAAACAACTTTTCTAACCTCTGAGTATATATTTACATGCCCTGCATTAAAACCATTAAATAAAAAAGAAAACCAAAGTATTCTACACTGTAATCAGGTTGGGTTTTTTCTCTGAAGAAAATCTCTGGAATTTCTTTTTAATAAGTTTCCAACTACTCATCTAGATCTAATTCTGCTCACTCACCCACTTTTAAGGGGTAACACATAAAAACCCCACCATTGTAAGATAAACACTACTAAAATGAGATATTCTTTAGAGCTGCAGCCTTTTTATACATATTATTTTAGGCAAAATGTTTGATTTACTAGTCTAAGTAGCTGAAATAGTTAGTCTTTTTTGAATGACAGTTAAAGAGCATTTCCATATTTGGCATCGTTATTAGAAATATAAAGCTGAAATTCCTCCTTCCAGCAGGAGCATTTACATAATTTGACTGAAAAGTTTATTCCAGCCTTTCTAAAGGAATGTATCCTCAGAACATTAAGCACTTCTGATAAATGGCTTCTGCACAGTCTCATGTTTTGGAGCTAAATTAGACCATATCGCAAACAATCCTATCTTAACATTTTGTACTGAAATATTTGCTAGCCAAGAATGCTTCAGCTCTAATCAGGCAGTGAAGGTTGTTTTACCAGACTGTTTTCCACGAGAAGAACAAATTAACCATTTGATTTCAGCTCTATTCTACCAAGTAGCAGGAAACTCTGCATGGTGACCTACTGTGACCCTATCCATGCAGTGTGAGGGCTACAGTCAACCTCAAGCTCTGTGGGACAACACATGTATTTAAGAGTGTTTTGCCTCTCAACATGCTATATCGACTTTTGGGAGAAATTCTGGCCTTACCAAGATCAATGAGGTCAAGATTTTTAAATCAGTGCAGGTAAGTGGAAGCTGGGGGGAAGAGACCATGTGGTCATCTGAATGCCAGGACAAAATTAATCTTCTGCACAGATTTATTTTCATTGCACTGACACATTTTCAAAAATTGAACTTTTTTTTTTAAAAAATTAATTTTGTAGAAGATCTTCGAATGTGTGTTAGTATTTTTCAAAGGTATTTGCTTTCCACTGCATTACCCATTATTTTGGGTACACATTTAGCATAATCCATAGGGAAAATGGACTCATAAATCACACTAAGCAAGTAATTTTCTGCTCACCAGCACTGTTTTCCTTAACATCCACGGAAAAAGATGAAAAGTGTGGAAGAAAAAAATCTTGACAGTGAAATCACTGATGTAGCTTTATTCCTGTCTTACTAGCAAATATATTTCCATTAATAATTTCCCCAGAGAGTTAATTACCTGAGAAAAAGATGTACGTTGAACCTGTTCTGGTCTCATCCTTCCTGCATTTGTTCCCGTTGCAGAGCTGCAGCCAGCAGCTGTATTCCCCTGTGTCCGCCGCGGTGGCGTTTGCGAGGATCAGCTGCCCGTACCTGTCAAGCTGCTTTATACTGGGGAGAGGAAAAACAAAAGGCACAGACAAGCACAGATGTATTTCCTCCTACATTTCTGTCAGCTCACTTCTACTTTTGACTTTTTTTTTTATTCTTACTTTGCAACTGACCCACCTTTCCCTTTCAGAGCTATGTTGCAACTCCCCCTTTTGCTGCAGCAAAGACCTGCTTACATGAGTAGGTTTATTGATTTCACCTTCACACGAGTGGTTGCAAGCTTTTGTCTTGTACAGTTCATTTTCGGATTCCTTTCAGTCCCCAGTTTGAAACTGAGTTGTGACTGCCATGGGCAGTATGTTCATCTATGCCTTGTCTCAGTTTGTCCATCCATATCCCATATTTTCATGCTCCAAGTCAACCTGCACGCATCTCGGTCCTTTTTTGACACCATTAACTGTAGCACTGCTTCTACAGTATATAACGAAGATAGTCCAGGAGTAGTAAGTAGCAGGTACTTTAATAAGAGTTTGTCTGATGATTTATGCCTGCTTTCAGAGCACTTTCCCATCTTTAACATCCTGGTCCAAGTTTCCACTTGCAAACAGCACCACAAAGAGCTTGTATCTCAGCTTGGATTTGTTCTGAAAGTCAGTCATCTTGCATTGCCCACTCCTCTGCCCCCTCACCTCACTGGAGTTTCCTCACCACCCCTTGGCTGTTTCAGAGTGTGACCCTGAGAACTGGTGGAGGTGTACTGGCAGTGTTATCACCTAACTATACAAAATTCAGCCTATTTGATTATTTCAGTCTTGATTTGCTTTTTTCCCCTTCTTCTGAATTTCCTAGATACATCTCTCAGTGGATTGACATTTGTAGACATGCAAGTATTTATAAATATGTAGATATATATGTAGGTATCGACAATGTTTCTAAGGGTCAAAGGTCCTACCTATGAAATTCATCAGCTACAATCTCACCTCGTTCTTTTTTTAAGGCTTGCTTTCCTGGCTCCTTCCTGCAGACAGATGGTGTTATAGTTGGTGCTCTGCTGTGTTGCCTTTTGATAGGCTGCAAAAGCAATGGTCCAAAAGTACCAGTTCTGGGGCCATCCTGTCACACCAGCCGTGTGGCACTGCCGATGCCCTCCACTGCTGCTCTGGCCCTTAAGAGTTACTTTCAACCATCTGCCTTTACATGGCAGCACATCCAGAACATTAAAGTTTGCCACTTTCCTTTGCAAGACATTGACTTAAAAGGTCATTTCTGTTCTAACCAAGTCAGCAGAGATTTTTCTAGTTTTAGGCATTTGATAGCAAAATTCTTTTCAAGGTTTCAAACCGGGTCTGGACAAATATGCAGCTTGCATGAAGTCTGAACAGCTCTCTCACTCTTATTCAACTGTGGGTTCTCTGAATATTTACTTTCCTCCTATTTCTTCCTACTAATGTGGCAGTTATTCTGTAAGGCAGGTGCCTGACTGAATCATTTCTCTCTTGAATTAGCATGCTTTGAGAAAATCCTCTAAAACACCTTGTCCCTGTGTAAACAAGGCACTATAGTCATGCCTGACCGTGCAAGAGATCCTGTTGTGTATCATACCCAACAGGAAGAAAAGAGAAATACAAAACATGTCCTAGTCTGTATTATTATTTAGTTTCACAGTTTGCATTTCATAGGCTACATGACTACATCAGTATAAAATGTTTTGCAAGTATCCAGGACTAAATGTCAACATCACAGAGAACTCATTATGCTGGAATATTTTTGACTCTAACCGTTAATGCAGACACTGAACTATAGCTCAAAATCCCAACAGACAGCAAAATAAGGTCAGAGTTAATTAATTTTTGTACAGTGTGTTCTACTTTACTGAGAACATGCTATCCAGTAATCAATGGAAATAGCCTAGTGAGGTAGTCATCCACAAACATGCACTAACAAAACCTGGCAACTGAGAGTGGAAGTGTTGAAACTTGTGACACGACCATATTAAGCAGATATAACAGGCCATATAAAAGTAAATTATAAATAGTAAATCCTGAAGCTGACCAATATTTCCAGGATAACTTTTATTTCATTAGTATTTCAGATGCTGGGAAATCTGACTCAAAAGTCAAAACTTTGCTGTGCTCTCCATATCTCAAAGAAAAAAATGTTGTATATAAAAATGTTTTGAGACTGCTTAAAGAAACCAGAAAACTACTCCAAAATCTTACTCCATACATTCATCTTATTAAGCTTTAGTTATCTGAAGATCAAAAAGATCTTTACCAGAAAAACCATGCCAAGCCTAGAAGCTAAAACCAGAGATACATGAAGACAAAAAGACAGTGTTCATGGCATCACTCAACAAGCATCTAGCAACCCCCTCTCAAGCAGCTGTACTCATACCCACAAAAGAGAGCTTATCTCAAATACAAGCTCACTGGGAGAGGAATCTAACATCTTCCTGTTTAATACAGGAAAAAAAACTCACTGGCTTTCAACCTTCAGAGCACATGGAACAAAATGAAATTCAGTTACACACTTGAGAACCCACATCCCACTAAGGCAGCAGGAGCACGCATCCACCGAAAGCCATCTGATTCTGCCCCCTACAACGTACAGGTGGCTCAGGACTTGTGAGAATGCTCCTGTCCACACACACCCCACCCGTGCCCACACATATGCGTGTGATGCACGTCCAGCTCTCTGCCCAGCTTCTTCCACCACAGCAGTTCCATTTCACGTGAGTGTATAGATCAGATGAAGTTCAGTGATAGTGATAAGTACAGCTGGTCTTCAGCAAGTGAGACCCACAGTCCAAGTCAGGCAGAGCAGAGACTATCTGAAGTTAGACTGAGGTCATCTAGAGCAGCTTTTTCTATAAAGCATATCAAAGGGAAGACGTGCTTGCTCTTATTTTCCTTTCATCCCTCTCAGTTTTTGATGCTTCTCATACATTGCAGATGCAGTTTCTGGGTGAGCCTAGGCTCATTAATCTGTTATGCACAGCCTTACAAAACAGCATTCCAGCCCTTCTGGTCTGGAGGTGCAAGAGCTACCTTTGACCCTTAACCCCGCCGAGATTTTTGGCCAGTTCAGCCAGTACATAGAATTTCCAGGCAAAAAGTTATCTGCAGGGTGTATTTATGCTGAATGAGGCAAGACAGCATTGGAGATAAGCCAGCCCTGAAGCAAGCTGGTGTGTGCCTTTAAATCAGTTGGCAAGCCTCCATGAATCTAGCTTTCTCCCCAGCATTGCATGGCATGCTAGTCTCTAAAGCTAAGTAAATCACTTCAGTCTGTACTGGTATTTACTCCAGTAGGGATACTGGGGAGGGTTTCTCCTCCAGTGCAATAAGAAACAGCCAAAGAGCCCTTCTCTTCCTTTCACTCAGCGGCTCTCCCTCCTCCCATATGGCAATTTTAGCATATGTTAACAACTATAGACCTATTAAAAACTGAGACTCTCTAGTAGAGCAAACAAAAATATTTTATTTACCAGGTCATAAAGTATACCTACAACAACAAACTCAAAGAAAGTACAGACACTAATACTACAGAAATGGCCTAATTATAGTCTCTTCCTTCTCAGAAAAGTCACGTTGTCCTCCAGGCTGCTGTATTCTCTCCTTACCATATGGGTGAGTTAAGAACGTGATGAGCATGGCATGGAGACAAAACATCTGGCTTTTAGCCCTCCTTTTTTTTTTTTTTTCTCCCAACTACCCATAGGAAATACACTACATGGATGCTACATTTAACTAGTTGCAAACCAAAACACCCTGTAGTTCTCCCAGAGCTACAGACAGGAAAAAGAACATGGTGAGCTTGCACCTTCAGTATCAGCTCCTGCCCTGGACCTCTGCTATTAACTAACCCTCTGACCAGCTGAGCTACAAACACCCTCACCACCCTGAACCTTAAGGTCTCGTCTGCCTCCTGTAATTCCAATTTCGCTAGGTGCCAGGGTCCTTAAAGCCTCCCCTTGTGGCAGCCAGAGTTAGAGGATGTTAGCAGTTCACAGGAGATGTAGAACACCTTGCTTGCTGTTAAAATTCCCACCAGACCAGCTGAATTTGCACATCCCTCCTATTACTGAAAGAAAAAACAGGAATTGGATGTCTGAGCTGTAGGGATGTACAAATGAACAAAAGAACTGCAGCCATTAGTCCCCAGCAATTGCCTGGACCTTATTGCCATTACCCCTCCTCGTCACTTATCCTCTGGCCCAGCAACCTGGTCCTTCTTCACTCTCTGTTTCCTCCTCAGAACGCAACCATTTCCCCAGTGCTGCTGCCACCAGCTCTGGCTTGCACCGGTGCCACAACTCCAGCAAGACCAGTACGGAAATCCAAAGTAAAATAGCCCAACCCAGTTAATTAGCTAGAGTTTCACTCCACACCCCACTAATTGGTAGTGAAGGGATTACCTTATAACTGGTCTCTAAGCACTCAAAAAATGTTAGAAGATACTGGACATATATCTATCTAGATGATTAAACAATTTTTGCTGTAAGTTCTATAATTAAAAAATAATAATTTTCCCCCTTCATCCTATATTCAGCATTTTGTTTTAAAATAACAGATGTAATCTATTCATGAAATTTTAAAATTTGCCTACTGTAGTTAGTGCATGGTCTTTTGTACATCACGAGGAAGATCTAAGCTTTTGAAAGATGACATCGTTCATAACCTTTTCTGCTGCCAGTTCACTCACAAACACTACCAACTGAGCTAATAAATAACATGCTATCTTTATGGTATTTCCAGTTAAATTCAATCAAAGCTTTCTAAAACCACAAAATATTATTTTCATTTTTCACATTTTATAAAGTAGACTTTGTTTCATATGCATCTATTAGCACTGCAGCAAAGATCTTGAGGTAATTAACAAGGTCGTGCTAAAAATGTGATGAAAACATAACTGCACAAGATTCTGTGGTCAATGTCTCCATGAATTATTACTACTCTAACTCTGAAGTACCTACTAATCTATGTTTTTAATTTCTCTAGTTAATTATAGGATCTTCTGCTTACATTTAAAACTGTTGATTCAGCTTAACTCAGCCTTACTGCTCCAATAACTTATTTCAAAATAATTCTTCAAAAGCAAAGATCACCATATTTCAATATATCCCTTATATATCAGCCTAACATACTTCTAAAAGAAAATAAATATTTAGGCATGTTACACCCACCCAGACAAAATGTTTTACAGCATTTCTTTTGTGTAAAATTATTAACTTTTGCTATATGGTTAAAATGTTACAAATAGCATGAACTTGAGTGAGAACAGAAAAGTAAATTGCTGAGGCAACACAATCCCAAACTACTTCCAACTACAAAGCGCCAAACTACACAATTAGAAAATGCTTATTTTTTTTTCCTCCCAAAGTACCTTAAATTCTTGTTTTTTCTCACCTGCATCACTAGAAAAGTACTTGATTGTGCAAGAGAGGAATAGACAGCCAAACAAATACTGAAGAAGCATGCAGATTCCTCTCCCAAGACCTGAACACTTGCCTTGTCTTCTTCAATGCCAGACGCTAACACTCAGATAACATGACCTACAGGACCAAATCATGCCAGCAGGCTATTTGCAAATGAAGTAAATTGCTGAGGCAACACAATCCCAAACTACTTCCAACTACAAAGCGCCAAACTACACAATTAGAAAATGCTTATTTTTTTTTCCTCCCAAAGTACCTTAAATTCTTGTTTTTTCTCACCTGCATCACTAGAAAAGTACTTGATTGTGCAAGAGAGGAATAGACAGCCAAACAAATACTGAAGAAGCATGCAGATTCCTCTCCCAAGACCTGAACACTTGCCTTGTCTTCTTCAATGCCAGACGCTAACACTCAGATAACATGACCTACAGGACCAAATCATGCCAGCAGGCTATTTGCAAATGCATAAAACATAAGATACTCTTGAAAACGAGAGCCACCAGCACACAAACACACACACACTCTCCCTGTTGATACTATTCTGCACATCCAGGTCCGTATTGCAGCTGATAAACGCCACCTACTGGAATAAATCCAGACAAAACATTTTTTCTTGCAAAAGAAAATGCAGTGGTTGTTTAAATCGGCCACAGGATCTTTTAAGGGATATTGCTGTGAGAAACCCTGAGCAGAAACAGGGTTGCTGCTGTAACTTACAGCAACAGAAGCCTTGAACTACCCACAGAGGTTTATTCAGCCACTGTGGTTCTTGAATTTCTACACACACACACTCTCCCTGTTGATACTATTCTGCACATCCAGGTCCGTATTGCAGCTGATAAACGCCACCTACTGGAATAAATCCAGACAAAACATTTTTTCTTGCAAAAGAAAATGCAGTGGTTGTTTAAATCGGCCACAGGATCTTTTAAGGGATATTGCTGTGAGAAACCCTGAGCAGAAACAGGGTTGCTGCTGTAACTTACAGCAACAGAAGCCTTGAACTACCCACAGAGGTTTATTCAGCCACTGTGGTTCTTGAATTTCTCAGCCTTCAGGGAACAAACAAATAAACACTCAAGAGGAGAACTGACTCATGAATTTCTGAATTTCTATCACAGTCTGTAACTGCCAATCTCCAACACTCCTCTTTGAAAAGAGAAGTGGAAAGGAGAAGACTACATCTGAAAAAGTCATTAACTGGGAGTGATTTTAAGGCATTGTCATACCTGCAACTAAGTGAAACGGATCACGGAGAATCACATAACCTCAGTTATTTGCAGGGAGCATACACACTTGTATTTAATTTAGGAACACAAGGACAACAGGAGTTGATACTTTGCTCATACCTCTGTGCCTCTCAGCTAATAATCCAAGAAAAGCTCCTTACAGCTCTTTCCTAGGGTATCATTCACAGTGCTCCAGTCTCCTCACTACTTGTCTTTTACAGACACGTAAATCTCCATAAAGCAACCTGTGAAAACAAACACTGCTCATGGCACACACAAGCCTGTGGAAGCCATCCTTAAGCTCCTTATACGCCCCTCCTCTTTCGAATTCAGAACTAAATTACTACATATAATTATGTGCACTATTCTCAAAAACTGGCAAGGCAAACAACTATATGGGGTTTTGGAGAAGATGTTTATAGAGCAACAGGACACCCACCTGGTGGGGCAGAGAAAGGGAGAGTCCTCAGTTCCTCTTCCTGCTCTAACAACTACTTATACAGTTTCCACTAAGACACCACTAGATGAAAGAAAAACCCTTCCTAAACCCAAGGTGACAATCCTCTGCATTAAACTCTGCTACACCACAAACCCTGCAATTCCCTTTGGCACACAAAGGTAGCTTTGACTGAAAAAATAAAGACCACTCTTACTTGCTCCTTAGCATGGCGGTTGGTGTATTTTTTTTCTAATTGAGAGATGTGGGTTTGAGCCTTTTCAGGAAATTAATATTAGTGTCTCGGGTGGTACCTTCATGAGCAACCAGTACAGCCCACCAGTAGCAGGTCTCTGTAAAGCAGCACAGTTGGTAGTGAGTACCTGACAGCCTCGTGGATTTTGAGTCTTACTTCAAACTAGCTCTAATGTGGCTCCCTGCTGGTGGCTGGAGCACACTGCTGTCCTGCTGGATTCATCTTCTATTTCAGACTGGTCTGAAGGAAATCCAGTCCACACGTTACAGGACTTTTCCACAGTGCAAATCACAGGCCAGTAACTGGCGAGGACTGAAAGATGCTCATCCTTTTTTGTTGACATTAGAAACCACGAAGTGGAACCTCTTGATTGTAAAAATGTAAATAAACAAACCAACAAAACAATGTTGTTGAAAGTGCTAAGGAAAAAAAAAAGTGCTGGATTTTTTTTTCCCCCAAAATGAAAAATAGCTTACCTGAGTCTGGAGTCTTTAAAGGTGTCCAGGTATGAAGGGTAGTTCCAAGTAACATTACTCCCCTTACACCGCAGCTCTAGGCTCTGTCCTGCAGACAGGCTTAAAGTGGCAGCTAGTTTCTGGAAACGACCTTTATCCATCACCTGTGTCAGTATGGACTGGGACTTCAAAGAGGAGTCTGCAGATTCTCTCTCCTTCATTTTGGGCATTTTGGGTTTTACTTTTTTGTTAACAGGCTTGATTTTGTTTTCCCCATGTTCTTTTGGACGCTTGCTCTTCGTAGGCTGTCCAATAACTAGTGAAATAAAGAAAAGAAGGCAATGTTACTGATTAGGAAAAGGTGATATAGTCTTTTTGCAAAAAAAAAATAATCTTCCTTATTATAACAGAGAATAAATAAAGTTTGTTCTTCCTACAAAGGATTCATAAAAAGGAATAAAGAGTTAATTTCCATATGTTTCTGATTGAAGTCTCTAGTATGACCTATTTTCCTGGGGAAAGAGGAAAAAACCAACATGTGGAAAATCTATACTCACAGTTCACATAAACAGACAAATATGTAAGGTATGAGAACTGTACAAATGGAAAGGGAAAGAAAT
This sequence comes from Calidris pugnax, assembly GCF_001431845.1. Classification (NCBI taxonomy): domain Eukaryota; kingdom Metazoa; phylum Chordata; class Aves; order Charadriiformes; family Scolopacidae; genus Calidris; species Calidris pugnax. The sequence continues at coordinate 4,214,964 of NW_015090868.1, read as the reverse complement.
ACAGCATTTCTATCCCCAGTTACTTTTGTCATTCCTACCCCATGTCATTCCCATTTAGCACGCAATGCAACACAAGTTCACTGTCACACACCCATTGATTCTGCATAACCTTTTCACACACCATGTTATCATAAGAGACACGTGAAGAAAAACTGGCAAATGTGGAACTTCATGACAATTTATAAACCACCGACAGCGATGCAGTTTTCCTCTTTTACAGTAAGTACTGTGAAAATACAAATGGCACTTAAGTCACTCAAAAGTAGTACTTAACTCATCACTTCTCAGTAACAGCCATTTATTTTGACAGTCCAGATGAAAACATAACCTTATTTACAGGCAAACAGTAAGAGATTTCATCACCCACTAGAGGCAACAGGGATGCCCAGCTGCCTTTAAAAACAAAGAAAAAAAAAAAAAGGAAAGTAGAAAGAAAAGTGTCTCAAATTTAAAAAAATTAAAAAATAAAAAATCCAGATATTCCCACTTTAACCAACAGCAGGGAGCACAATCCTTCATGAGATGAGCCTAAAACTGCTGAGCCCGCATCAAAACCTCCACTAACTGTGCCTGACAGCTAATCCACATTGAACACATTTTTTTCACATGAAAATACTCTGGTATTTCATCGTACAAATCAATCAAAGAGCTCCCTCTGGAATTAAAAATACTGTATATTGAGTTAGCATGAATTAGAACTGGTACTGGCTGCAGTATGAACAGCAGCACTTCCAGGCTCCCATGATGTTCCTCAGACCTCAGGTGGACACCCTGCATTGCTTCAGCCTTCCCCTTTTCCAAGTCCAGGCTGACGTTTATCACACCTCTTTTAAATGGCACAGAGCCTTGTAAGTACAAGTTTAAAAAACAGGAAATTCAGTCTGAACATAAGAAAATGCTTTTGATTGTGAGGGCAGGTCAAGCATCGGCACAGGTTGCCCAGAGAGGTTGTGGAGTATTCATCCATGGAGGTATTAAAAACGTGACTGGATGTGGTCCTAGGCAACGTGCTCTAGGTGGCCCTGCTTGAGGATGAGGTTGGACTGGATGATCCAAGAGCCCTCTTCCAACCTCAGCCATCCCATGACTCTGTCATCTCAGCATGCAGAGCAAGGATGCCCGTGTAGGAACATTTGCCTCCTGGTCTCACACCAACTGGGAAACAAGCTGGAAGACAGAATTCTCAGTAACAGCCATTTATTTTGACAGTCCAGATGAAAACATAACCTTATTTACAGGCAAACAGTAAGAGATTTCATCACCCACTAGAGGCAACAGGGATGCCCAGCTGCCTTTAAAAACAAAGAAAAAAAAAAAAAGGAAAGTAGAAAGAAAAGTGTCTCAAATTTAAAAAAATTAAAAAATAAAAAATCCAGATATTCCCACTTTAACCAACAGCAGGGAGCACAATCCTTCATGAGATGAGCCTAAAACTGCTGAGCCCGCATCAAAACCTCCACTAACTGTGCCTGACAGCTAATCCACATTGAACACATTTTTTTCACATGAAAATACTCTGGTATTTCATCGTACAAATCAATCAAAGAGCTCCCTCTGGAATTAAAAATACTGTATATTGAGTTAGCATGAATTAGAACTGGTACTGGCTGCAGTATGAACAGCAGCACTTCCAGGCTCCCATGATGTTCCTCAGACCTCAGGTGGACACCCTGCATTGCTTCAGCCTTCCCCTTTTCCAAGTCCAGGCTGACGTTTATCACACCTCTTTTAAATGGCACAGAGCCTTGTAAGTACAAGTTTAAAAAACAGGAAATTCAGTCTGAACATAAGAAAATGCTTTTGATTGTGAGGGCAGGTCAAGCATCGGCACAGGTTGCCCAGAGAGGTTGCGGAGTATTAAAAACGTGACTGGACATGGTCCTAGGCAACGTGCTCCAGGTGGCCCTGCTTGAGGATGAGGTTGGACTGGATGATCCAAGAGCCCTCTTCCAACCTCAGCCATCCCATGACTCTGTCATCTCAGCATGCAGAGCAAGGATGCCTGTGTAGGAACATTTGCCTCCTGGTCTCACACCAACTGGGAAACAAGCTGGAAGACAGAAGCTGTAGTCATCTTAGTTTGCCCAATGCATTTTGAACTTTTTTTGGACGCTTCAGCCTTCCCCTTTTCCAAGTCCAGGCTGACGTTTATCACACCTCTTTTAAATGGCACAGAGCCTTGTAAGTACAAGTTTAAAAAACAGGAAATTCAGTCTGAACATAAGAAAATGCTTTTGATTGTGAGGGCAGGTCAAGCATCGGCACAGGTTGCCCAGAGAGGTTGTGGAGTATTCATCCATGGAGGTATTAAAAACGTGACTGGATGTGGTCCTAGGCAACGTGCTCTAGGTGGCCCTGCTTGAGGATGAGGTTGGACTGGATGATCCAAGAGCCCTCTTCCAACCTCAGCCATCCCATGACTCTGTCATCTCAGCATGCAGAGCAAGGATGCCCGTGTAGGAACATTTGCCTCCTGGTCTCACACCAACTGGGAAACAAGCTGGAAGACAGAAGCTGTAGTCATCTTAGTTTGCCCAATGCATTTTGAACTTTTTTTGGACTCTTATGCAATAAGATTAATTTGTTGGGTTTTTTTTTTTTTTTGAGAGGCACACATCCTGTTAGTACTGTGTGGCATCCCTTCCCTGCCATACAGACAAACATTTTTCCCAGTTTTAAGTTTTGAGCATTGGTCAAGTTGACTGCAAAGATGCCTCACCACCTTAAAATAAGCCACAAACTGAAGAGATTAAGTAGAATGCCTTCCAAAAAATTGTAGCATTTTCAGATAAAGAGTAAGACTTAAGATATTTTAAGATAACTAGTTTCTGGAAGGGACAGTGAAACAAATATTCATGCTTCTTTCAATATTTCTTTGCCCCTGTGATGCCACTGGCCGTGCAAAATTGACAAACTTGGGGATATTATGACAACAAAGGAGGATTTCAGAGAAGTGTGTGCTCCCTCCCATGGAAGACTGTGAATTAGGGTTTTCCTAGTTACTCTGAGCACATGACCTGGAGAGTGACAGAGTGCATGTACAACAGGGGCAAACAGTTGGTGTGGGAGCTCTTTTCCCCTGCCTTACATTAGAAAGGCTACAGTGGGTCAGGCCTCACATTTACCCAGCCAACATCTTCGCTCTGACACCACCCAGTATCAGATGTCAACCAGGGAACAGGGCACCCACCTCTGCTCCTTTGATACTAGTCTCCTAGTATCCAAGAACCTTTAGCTCAAGGGATCTATGAACCACAGTTGCCATCGTTTTGTTCTCCTTGGTGGATCTTTCCTTCATCCAGTCTTACCAAATGTGTGGCCATCTCTCCCTGCCCTGCCCCAGCACATCAGAAAAAAAGGATTTATGGATGGTTTTATCCCTTTTGCAAGCTGTTTCTCAAACTCCTTTTGTCTGCCTTACTCTGGTTTTTATATTTAACCCATATGTGAATTAATGAGCCGCCTCATCTTATGTAATTCCCCCTTCCAAAATCAAATGCATCAGTTCTTTCCACATGACCTGGAGAGTGACAGAGTGCATGTATTACAGGGGCAAACAGTTGGTGCAGGAGCTCTTTTTCCCTGCCTTACATTAGAAAGGCTACAGTGGGTCAGGCCTCACATTTACCCAGCCAACATCTTCGCTCTGACACCACCCAGTGTCAGATGTCACCCAGGGAACAGGGCACCCACCTCTGCTCCTTTGATACTAGTCTCCTAGTTTCCAAGAACCTTTAGCTCAAGGGATCTATGAACCACAGTTGCCATCGTTTTGTTCTCCTTGGTGGATCTTTCCTTCATCCAGCCTTACCAATTTTGTGGCCATCTCTCCCTGCCCTGCCCCAGCACATCAGAAAAAAAGGATTTATGGATGGTTTTATCCCTTTTGCAAGCTGTTTCTCAAACTCTTTTCATATGCCTTATTCTGGTTTTTATATTTAACCCATATGTGAATTAATGAGCCTCCTCATCTTATGTAATTCTCCCTTCCGAAATCAAATGCATCAGTTCTTTCTTTGGCTTTTATTATTCCTGCAAGAATATTAAAACTACTGTTCTGACTGTTCTAAAGCAACATCTGAGTCCAATCACCTGAGTACAGCTCTGGATCAAGTCAAGAACTGCTGCTTTTCTCATGGGTCTCCAAGCTGTGGCTCTAAAAAGTCATAATTTGTGGCATCTGAACGATTGCACTCAGCGTCACATCCTCATGTGTGTGATCCAACCTGCGTGAGGGTAAATAATTCTTCAAGTCATAATTTGTGGCATCTGAACGATTGCCCTCGGGGTCACACCCTGATGTGTGTGATCCAACCTGCATGAGGGTAAATAATTCTTCTTTTTGCTCTTCCATCCAAATCCTTGCTGCCCCTCTGATCTTCCTTAACAGAGCGGTCATTCCCTCCATCACGTTGGGTGGTCACTAACCAGGCTGGTTTTTCTCCACGGGGCTGGTATTTCAGTCCAGATGACTTTCGCTGTCGAAACCCACCAGGAACGTGCTCTGGATCAAGTCAAGAACTGCTGCTTTTCTCATGGGTCTCCAAGCTGTGGCTCTAAAAAGTCATAATTTGTGGCATCTGAACGATTGCACTCAGCGTCACATCCTCATGTGTGTGATCCAACCTGCGTGAGGGTAAATAATTCTTCTTTTGCTCTTCCATCCAAATCCTTGCTGCCCCTCTGATCTTCCTTAACAGAGTGGTCATTCCCTCCATCACGTTGGGTGGTCAGTAACCAGGCTGTTTTTTCTCCACAGGGCTGGTATTTCAGTCCAGATGACTTTTGCTGACAAAACCCACCAGGAATCAGATTTAACATTAAAGCTTTCTTCAACACACGTTGCCACTTCTCCCTTGGGTTGAGCTATTCCATCTTTCCTGTGTAACTTGTGCCCTAGCGTTAGAAGGTCCCACTGACAGGCCTGATAAGCCTTTTGGATAAGCATTCCCATTTCAAACCAGCTGCTCCAGTTCCCTGTTGTACTTTCCAGATTTGTCTGTATGTCATGGTTTTGGCTGGAATGGAGATGACTTTCTTGCTAGCAGCTGGTGTAGTGCTATGGTTTGGGATGGGAATACTGTTGGCAGCACACATATTCTTATTGTTGCTGAGCAGTCATGGCCTTTTCTGCTTCTCACACAGCACCACCAGCAAGCAGGTTGGGAGGGCACAAGAATTTGGGAGGAGACCCAGCTGGGACAGCTGACCACAGGGATGTTTCATGCCACATGGCATCACACTCAATATATAAAGCTGGGGGAAGAAGAAAGGGAAGGCTGTTCAATATATAAAGCTGGGGGAAGAAGAAAGGGAACGTTGTTCAGAGTGATGGCGTTTGTCTTACCGAGTAACCATTGTGATGGCGTTTGTCTTACCAAGTAACCATTGCTGCTTTCCTGGAGATGCCGAACACCTGCCTACTCTCACACAGCACCACCAGCAAGCAGGTTGGGAGGGCACAAGAATTTGGGAGGAGACCCAGCTGGGACAGCTGACCACAGGGATGTTTCATGCCACATGGCATCACACTCAATATATAAAGCTGGGGGAAGAAGAAAGGGAACGTTGTTCAGAGTGATGGCGTTTGTCTTACCGAGTAACCATTGCTGCTTTCCTGGAGATGGCTGAACACCTGCCTGCCAATGGGTAGTAGTGAATTAATTCCTTGTTTTGCTTTGCCTGCATGCACACAATTTGCTTTACTTATTAAATTGTCTTTATCTCAACCCAGGAGTTTTCTCACTTTTCTGATTCCCTTCCCCATCGCACCACGGAGGGGTGAGTGAGCAGCTGTGTGGTCCCAGTTGCTGGCTGAGGTTAAACCATGACACTGTAGAAGCACACAAGCTTTGGTCCAGCCACACTGTTCTTCCGCTCTCCTCCTCATCCCTATTGAAATATCACTGTTTGTTCAAACTACTCTTTGCCATTTCCACTAGGTTCTGACAGCCTCAACCCTGACACTTGTCCAAAGGCACACAGATCTTAAAACCTCTCCCCAACAAAACGCACCATCCCAAACTGTGTGCTCTTCCACACCTGACACTCTGCCTTTAAGAAACTGTTAAAGACTCCCCTATGAAAGCTTTTCAATTTTGAGTGCCAGAAGCCTGGTTTTTATTTTCTCCAGATGAAGTTTTTCCTCTCTGCACAAGCTCCCCTCTGTTCCACGTTCCTGTAGCTCCCAGTGAGTCTGAACACTCTCCTCCTATACCACACTTACACAGTGGGACTCTTGTATGCCTGACCTTGTATTTCCCTGCAGGTGACACCAGGGGCATTTCAGGAAACGCCATCAGAGGAGCTTTTACCTACCTACACAGAAAGCCTCGTTTTGCATCTCTGCTGCACCTCCCTGAGAAGTGAGCTTCCAAGCAAGCTGTGACCATGCTCCTCCCCAACACTCCCTATCCATCTATCCAGGTATCTACTGACACCTTCACGTCTGCACCTCACAGTCCTGCCTTTTCTCATCGCTGAACCAAGTACCTGTGTGCCCCCAGTAACTAAATTAACTGGTGCAATAGTCTATCACCAAAGATAAAGAGGACACACTACCAAATCCCTCTGGGAACACATATTTCCCCATTTCCTTACCCAAACTGCAAGACTTTCCCAGGGCAGGGAACAAACTCAAGTAGCCCATTTATGCAAGTACATTAGTATGCCACAACTGGGATACTTCACCACCTCCACCAGATTTATTCACAGAGTCCTCACTGTCCAGCATTAACATTTCTTTTAAAAATAAAAAATTAAGACTTAACAGAAAGATATTAGTTCAGAAAACTCCTTTCTACCTCCGAGGAGGTCCTTACGTCAGCTCTAAGATGTGCTGTACCCACTTCCTCTGCCACAGTACATTCAGGGTCCCAACTAACTCATCTCGCCAAAGCAGGAGACTGCGCATCCATACGTCACAGAGATACACCATGCAGCACTTCTGCTCCTGCTTCACAGGACCTGTTTCATCCTACCCCTCAATGTTTGTCTACCTCTTGTTCTCACAGGTGTTACACACACAACAACCCCCAAATGAGCGTTAGTCACATAATGCTAAAAAGCTACAGTTTTGACTTGAGCCATCACCTACATCTTAGCAGCATCAGAGACCTCTCAATTCTCAATAACACTGCTTAATTCTTCCTTGGGGAAAAAATAATAATAATTAATCAAGTGTGAGGATACCATAAAGAATAATTCTTAACCACCAGGATTAAGAGGAGAGGGAAGAGTCAGTGTGATCACAACCACTGAAACATACCAAAACAGGTTGGACACATCTCTATTTGGTACTTCAAATGAGAAGTTAATCATCCAAAACAACACGTGTACAGACAATACTTGTTGACACATCAATACTGATACACACGATCTGGAGGGATATATTTCACCGTTTATAAGCTAAAATAGGAAGGCTATTTTGATATCACAGTGTCTACGTTAGGATTTGTACCCATAGCTTTAGACAAGGAACTGTCATTAAATATGTCAGGTTACTTTCTCCTGTAGCTAAGCTTCTGGGTGACACTGTGTGAAGCACCCAATCAAACCTCAGAAAAACATAAACTAAGAAAACTTATAAACTAAGAAGAACATAAGCCTGGGAAACCTTTTGCCCAAGTTACAACTATTTCTCATTCTGTGTCTTTATTGTCTGTTTCTCAAATAGAAAACGCTTTTCTTGATGTGGCTGTGCACACCCACAGACCGGATCTTGCAGCAGAAATTCTCTCCCACACCACACTGGTCCAGAGCCCAATTCCTTTGCACATAATCATAAGACAAACTGGGCTGGAAAGGACTTCTGGAAGTCCCTTCCCACCTCCGTTCAGCTGCTCAGAGCTTTGTCCCGTCCAGCTCCCGCTATCCCAAAGGCTGGAGACTCTACTGCCTCCCCCAACACCCTCTTTTAGTGCTTAACAGCTCGCAGGGTGAAGGATTTTTTTTTACGTTCTTACAGTATTTTTTCTTCCTTCTGACCTCCTTGTGGTCACCACCTCTGTGCCTTCCCCTCAGAGCCTGCCCCCCCATCTCCCCACACACCCTTCAGGGGCTATGCAGGGCCCTGCTCCCCGCCCCCTGCCGCGGTGAAAAACAAAGGAATTTGGTTTCTTCTGAAGTTGTAGTCAAGTTGATTCGCACTTTGCAAGGGGGAAACTGCCCCTCTTTCGCCTAACTGAGGTCTATTGTGAGTCAAGGACTGGTTATGAATGTCCCTCCCCAGCCCCACCACGACTCCCGCACAACCTGAGAACCGAGTTACGAGTGAAGTTCGATCCTCTCCACAAACGAACGACCCTGACTTTTATTTAAAAAAATAAAAAAACCACAACAAATAAC